>NC_056725.1:405122007-405207007 GCF_019279795.1 Protopterus annectens
TGACCTCTGGACTGTACAAGGTCACACACGTTTTGTCCAGCTGTAGCCCTCATATATATGGACCCTACCCCACAATTTGTGTGGGAGTCTACATCACTGGAATGATAGCAGGAATGCCAGCACTAAATAATGATAAGCCATTACCTAACAACCTCTTACTGCATGACATCTGGACAAAGCCTGGTATATAGGTGGAGGATAGAGGCTGGAACACAGGACCATATTTGAAATATTGCTGGTATATACTGTGAAAGTTGCTGGTGTTACTGGATTGGTTGCAACATACACTTACTCAGGAATATGAAGTCAGAAACACAAATGGATGTTGCTATGTACTGATAGCAGTCAACGGAGAGAATGGCACTGATATGTCAGAGACAAGACCTGTGTGGTGAACAGACAAAACATAACAGCCAATCCTCTGGCCATCATGTGGATAGGCCCATAGTTGAGAGCAGTGCAGACAGACTGCAGTCCATGCAAAACTAACATGTACACACAAATCCTGTAAAATTAGCAGTATTCAATGCATATAACATCAATGTTCACACACTGTCCCTAGGTCTGGAACTTTATACAAACATGTAGTTGGCCTCTGTCCACTGTCCTGTTGTAAGAGGTATTGCTACCTGCTGTCTGTAACACTGCTGCCCACACACAGGAAGGATGTATTCCATACAGGAAAAGTAAAGAGACAACGCCAACATGATATAGTCATTTATAGTAATGTGTTGCTATGACATTAGCTATTGCAAGTACTACACAGCTGGCTGCATGCAATAAGCAAGTGGGGAACACCAACTGTTGCAGAGGCCATCACCTGGTCATGAGCATCAACTACAAAAGCCATGCTGCTACCTATTCAAACCAGTTCGATCCCTGTGGTGAAGAGAGTGAGAGAGATAGAAAGAGAGAGAGGGAGAAATAAAAAATAAATAAATAATAATACTAAAAAACAAAAATACTGCAAAAAATAAAATAAAACAAACAAGGAAGACATCCAAGTGGTACACAGAAGAGAGCAAAATAATAAAACAGGTATGTGAAACATGTATGCATGTAATTGAATGTAGTACTTGGTCTGTAATAATGGGATAGATGATGTTGAAAGATTTATAAGTGCCAACAAGGCTTGCTGTAATGATGTCCTGCTGAACAACTACTATGGACATAGCATCCGGCCCTGTGAACAGTGGGCCATACTTGTCAACTGGGCAGATCTGCACAGAATGTCAAGATTTAAACCATCATAGTGTTTTTTATGTTCCTCCAAACATGTATACTAGTCTGGCAAATAGCTAAAGGTGAAAGTAATGAAGTCATCATAGACATGAGTTTCAGACCCCACCACCTTCAGAACAGTCATGGTAATGTGAAATGTATCATGCAGAAACTTCATAGGTTTGTAATAGGCATATCTGTGATCTGTCTCTTTATATCCCCCCTAATGTTAGGCTGTGTCCACATGTGATGGTCTGTATGATAGCAAGGCAAAACAGTGCAGCTGTGGGGGAAGGAGGTTCAGAGTGTGGATCCGATATCTGAATGCACTCTCTCTCTCTCTCTCTCTATATATATATATATATATATATATATATATATATATATATATATATATATATATATATATATATATATATATATATATATATATATATACGTGTATGTCTACATATATACAAACACACACACACACACACACACACACACACACACATATATATATATATATATATATATATATATATATATATATATATATATCCCCAGCCACTGGGGATGCACAAGCCAGTGCATTTCTTTGTGCTGGTCCCAATCCCGGATAAACGGGGAGGGTTGTGTCAAGGGCATCCAGTGTAAAACCTCACCAAATCATTCATGCGGACAACAGTGAATATTTACATACCGGATCGGTCAAGGCCCGGGTTAACAATGACCGCCACCAGTACTGTTAGCCAACAGGGTCCTGGTGAAAATTGGGCTACTGTTGGCAAAGGAGGAGAAGAGGGAGAAGGCATGGCTGAAGGTAGGAAGAGAGGAAAAAGGCTAGGACTGTGGTAGTGAGGGTGGGAACTTTGAATGTTGGCAGTATGACTGGTATAGGGAGAGAGATAGCCAGTATGATGGACAGAAGGAAGGTTGGTATATTGTGTGTGCAAGAGACCAGATGGAAGGGGAGTAAGGCTAGGTGTATTGGAGGTGGGATCAAATTGTTTTATCATGGTGTGGATGGGAGGAGAAATGGCGTAGGAGTTATCCTGAAGGAACAGTATGCTAAGAGTGTTCTGGAGGTGAAAAGAGTGGACGATAGAGTGATGTTTATGATGCTGGAAATTGATGGTGTAATGATGAATGTTGTTAGTGCATATGCTCCACAAGTTGGGTGTGCGATTGATTGCAAAAGAAATATTTTGTAGTGAGTTGGATGAAGTGGTGATGACTATACCCAAGTGTGAGAGAGTGGTGATTGGAGCAGATTTCAATGGGCATGTTGGTAAAGGGAGCAGAGGGGATGAGGAAGTGATGGATAAGTATGGAGTTAAGCAAAGGAATGCAGAAGGTGAGATGGTAGAGGATTTTGTGAAAAGGATGGACATTGCTGTGGTGAATACATATTTTAACAAGAGGGAGGAGCATAGGGTGACATACAAGAGTGGAGGAAGATGCACACAGGTGAATTATATCTTATGAAGGAGGGCCAGTCTGAAGGAGATTCGAGACTGTAAAGTGGTGATTGGGGAAAGGGCCGTTAGGCAGCATAAGATGGTGGTTTGTAGGATGACGTTGGTGATCAAGAAGAGGAGGAGGAGTGTAAGGGCAGCACCAAGGATCAAATGGTGGAAATTGAAAAAGGGTAATTGTGAGGTGGAGTTCAGGGAAGAGTTAAGACAGGCACTGGGTGGCAGTGAAGAGTTACCAAATAGCTGGGTAACTACAGCAGAGCTAGTAAGGGAGACAGCTAGAAAGGTGCTTGGTATGACATCTGGACAGAGGATGGACGAAAGGAGACATGGTGGTGAAATGAGGAAGTACAGGAGAGTATACAGAGAAAGAGGTTGGCAAAGAAAAAGTGGAATTGTCAGAGAGATGAAGAAAGTAGAAAGGAGTATAAGAAAATGAGGTCCATGGCAAAGAGAGAGGTGGCAAAGGCTAAGGATAAGGCATATGAAGAGTTGTATGAAAGGTTGGACATTAAGGAGGGAGAAAAGGACCTGTACCAATTGGCTAAACAGAGGGACTGAGCTAGGAAAGATGTGCAGCAGGTAAAGGTGATAAAGGATAATGAGGAAAACATACAAGCGAGGAGAGTGTGTTGAGCAGATGGAAAGAGTACTTTGAGGAGTTGATGAATGAAGAGAATGAGAGGGAGAGAAGGTTGGATGATGTGGGGATAGTGAATCATGAAGTACAATGGATTAGCAAGGGGGAAGTAAAGATATCTATGAAGAGGATGAAGAATGGAAAGGCTGTTGGTCCAGATGACATATCTGTGGAAGCATGGAGATGTTTAGGTGAAATGGCAGTGGAGTTTCTAACCAGATGTTTTAATGAAATCTTGGAAAGTGAGAGGATGCCTGAGGAATGGAGAAAAATGGTTTGGTACCGATTTTTAAGAATAAGGGTGATGTGTAGACCTCTAGTAACTACAAAGGGATTAAATTGATCAGTCAGAGCATGAAGTTATGGGAAAGAGTAGTGGAAGTTAGGTTAAGAAGGGATGTGATGATTAGTGATCAGCAGTATGGTTTCATGCTGGGAAGAGCACTAGAGCTGCGATGTTTGCTCTGAGAGTGTTTATGGAGCAGTACAGAAAAGGTCAGAAAGAGTTGCATTGTGTTTTTGTAGACTCGGAGAAGGCATATGACAGGGTGCCTAGAGAGGAGTTGTGGTATTGTAGGAAGTCAGGAGTGTCAGAGAAGTATGTAAGAGTGGTACAGGATATGTACGAGGGAAGTGTGACAGCAGTGAGGTCTGCGGTGGGAGTGACGGATGCGTTTAAGGTGGAGGTGGGTTTACATCAAGGATCAGCTCTGAACCCTTTCTTATTTGCAATGGAGATGGACAAGTTGACAGACGAGATCAGACATGAGCCCCCGTGGACTATGATGTTTGCAGATGACATTGTGATCTGTAGTGAGAGTAGGGAACAGGTGGAGGATACCTTGGAGAGATGGAGATATGAAGGTCAGCAGGACTAAGACAGAATATATGTGTGTGAATGAGAGGGAGGATAGAGGAATGGTGAGGATGCAAGGAGTTGAGGTGGCGAATATATATATATATATATATATATATATATATATATATATATATATATATACATATTTTGTTTTTTTTCCCTACTGTTGAATGACTGTGCTGCATGATATGTTTGAGAAAACATTACACGTATCTGCAGCTCAGATGGCTTAGTGGCAAATTGCTGTGTCTATGGTGTGCAGGGTCCTGGGTTAGACACTTGCAAGGGCTGATAATTTATTTGCTGGCCAGAACAAGGGCTGTTGGATACAGAGTGATTAAGGCACCTGTAAGCAGTTGTAAGAGTGTGCGAAATGGACAGTTATGTATGGTGCGAAATTCTTGTCGGGAACAAATTGCCCTTTTTTTGTTAAGGTGAGAGTAGGATGTTAAGGAAGGGTAATAGGTATATTTGGGGAAGTAGGTTGGTCAGAAGACAGTCAAGACAGACAAGACAGCATACAGGGGTGGTATATGACACATGTGGTGGGTAAACACCTTAGACGGGGAGAGGTATTTGAAAATTGGAAGCCCATGATCCTCCAAATGGAAACAGTGGGACTGAGATCCCCACCAATGGGCAGTCACCACTGCACCTTCACGGCCCTGAAGTTGGCTGTACTGGAGGCTGGGCAGGAGGGGCAGGCTGACCCTCTAATTGTGCCACAAGGGCCTCAAGCTGGTGTAGCAGATACCCCCAATTCTCTGTGGAGGTCCCTATGCACCAGACCCTGGACCTGACTTCAGGTGACAGGATCCTGTCTGTGCCCGCTCCCAGGAGGGAGATGAGCACCATCCCCCTGAGGTGGTTCCACCTGAAAGTAGTGAAGGACCAGAGGATGAGGAGGTCCTGGGGTGGGTACCAGAGGTGCTGTGGCCTGCTGCCATGGCCAGATGAGGTGGGAGAGGTGGTTCTGCTGGAAACAGCCTTCCCAAACATGCTATTGTGTTGCAGTTTTAGAACATATGTGGGTAGTAATAGTCAATGCAATCCAAGATTAGTTATAACAGCATGCATAGATATTCCCATTAATCCAAAACACTAGATTTGGAACAGCTGCATAGCAAATAGAACACATGCATATATGGAACCACAGTGGCCATTACAATGGCATGCAGGTTACATTGATATCAACAGGCCACCAATGATAGTGTTTCAACATGAAACATGAATAGAAACACATTTCAATATTTGTTGCACAATAGGGTATATGTCCCAACAGTAGGTTTGGCGTAAACATACCCATTGATTTGTGTGTTCAGATTATTGTTCTAGATATGGGGGGAGAGAGATGTCAATTAATAACTATTATATCCTTGCAGTATGAGGTCCTCAAACCTTTTTTTCCTGTTTATGTCTTCCAGGTACCATGTCCTGGGAGCGTCTCCCTGCCTATACTCCTTAGGAGAATGAAATAATAATAATCTTCCTTGTGTATCACCAAAGAACCTTCTTTGGGCTACAGCCCATGATCTGCAGGGGAGGACTGCCCTGTGGAATAAGCTCATCCACAGGGTAAATGATGGCCTGCATAACTGCAGTTATGAGCAGGTATGACATCATTGCATTGATCTCATCCACCAAGCCGATCAGTGTGCTGCTGCAGCTAGGAGGGACCAGCTAGCCATAGGTGGGGGACATGCCATCCAGCCCCCACTGACACATGCTGAGGAGCTCCTTGCCAGCCTTGGAGTACCCGCCCACCAGCCAAGCCAAGAACCTGACAATAGCATTGTGGAGGTGGGTGCTATCCACACAATGGATGAGGAGCATGCAGGTAAGGTACCAGGGCACATTAGTAGACCACTGTTGCTTATCCATCTTCATCTGTAAAGTATCTTCATGTATATGTCAGATTACATAGTCTGTTGCTGCAGTGTAATAATGAACAGATGTGCATAATCTCTAATATTGTGGGTCTGTAGTGTTGATGTACTAAAATGCTGCTCCCACCCTGTACCAATGACACAGGTGTGGCTACTGACATTAAATCTCTCACACAACTATGTAGGTCCCCCTGGTATACCTCTGTGGCAGCAGCCTGTAGCTGGTGAGTGTGAAGTTGTTTTGTTCAGGTTTGCCACTACACTGGCCATGTTATGGCCATGGTATTTGTCATGCACACATTTAACACACCTAATCATAATGCATGTTGTACATGTTCACTTATTGTTGCTGTTAACTGCATTGCATCATAGTGGTCACCATGGTGGCATATCTGAAGGGTATGTAAGATTCCTGCAGTATACCTAACAACCTGTCAGTGCAAGATGTGTGGACAGAGATAGGGACATGTCTATAACAATACTCCAAAAGAAGAGAAAGGCACACTGTCTATGTTCGGGTAGCTGAAGATGATAAATGCCACAATAAATTCAGTATCTCTACACAAAAATCCACAGAAATCCGAGGCCAATGTACGCTCCAATTGTAGTGTATTACAAGACAAACAATAACCACTTGCGTCGACCTAGGTTTCGTCAGTAACCACTGACTTCTTCAGAACACAAGTTGAACATTACAAAAAAGCCGCTTATATACCACCCACAATTGTTTAATTAACCAATTAATACAACAGTAGTTTAAAACCTTAAATTCCATAAGCGGCTTTTTTGTAATGTTCAACTTGTGTTCTGAAGAAGTCAGTGGTTACTGACGAAACCTAGGTCGACGCAAGTTGTTATTGTTTGTCTTGTAATAAACTACAATTGGAGCGTACATTGGCCTCGGATTTCTGTGGATTTTTGTGTAGAGATACTGAATTTATTGTGGCATTTATCATCTTCAGCTACCCGAACATAGACGGTGTGCCTTTCTCTTCTTTTGGAGTATTGGTTGCTTTTGGTTCTTAGTCTGACATGTCTATAACACCCTTATACAGTGGCTACAACAGTGTATACAGCACTATTACAATGGCAACTGTTACAGATCTACACAACGGCATATCACAATACCACATTCCACACCTTTTACAACCTGTAATGTGATCCTAACATGAACAATGAATGTGTAATATGGAATCCTATGTTAGGACAACAAATATGGGGAATACATACCTTAACAAACACTGGAAGCATATGTGTGCACACACTCCAAATAACATATTGCGGAAGCAGCTTTTGAGGTACTGACAGCATTCGCTCTTCTTGAGTATGCACCGTCCATCAAGTACAGGCTTCAATGTTACACCAAGTAATGTTCTGCTGTTCAAGAAGTATGCCCATTACATTTGCCAACTCAAAGTTTAATGCTTACATGTCAGGATGTGTAGCTGTCCATCCATACTGCATTATAGCTGTTATTAACACTGACTGATTATGGTCTCCATAATGTATTGAGTTTGTGTTGTAAGTGTCTATGTGTCAGCAGAATTTTGGTCTGCTGCTGTTTCCTACAAGGGGTATGGTGCTGTGGTGACACACTGATAGTGTCATATCCTGGGTATAGCTGAACACAAGTAACAGGTCTGTATAACAGTTACTGCATTTGCCACATGGCTGATAGGTCTGAGGTGTGTATACAGGTGAGTGCATGGTGACTGATGTCAGCAGCCCTTCTACAGTGGACAATGGTAAGTGTACTGGGTGGCACACCCCACATGTATGTGAATAACACACACACACACACACACACACACACACAGACTTTGGAGTTGATGCAATACACAGAGAATACTGTACACGTGAATGTAATTAATTTTGCAGTGAACCCATTTTAGCCTATGTAATTCTATCAAGGCAAAATAGGCAAAACATCACATCAGTAAATAATCAGTTTGCTAGTTTAATGTCATTGACGATGATACTGGCAGGGTGTATGTCCTCTTCCCCAATGTAGTTAAATCCTGGAGTTGTTAAACATAGGTGTGCTGGTGTGAGTGGCAAAGCCCTCCACTTTGGAGGATGTGGGGTGGCATAGAACCACACATAGTGTGATTAACAACTGCTTAAACTGTTAACATAACCTGTATAGTATTACAGCAGACTAAGTGGGGGATACACACAATAATAACCCCAATGAGGGTGGCTGTGCCCACAACATCCACACCCAACTATACATACCACTCCAGTGTCACTGTACAGCTGTACAGTTGTGGAAGAGGGCAGTTACACATCTACTACTAGTTTTGATGGAATAAATTTCCACAAGATGATTCCTTTGAAATGTTAACATTTGCCAGTCAGTTTTCAGACAGATGACCTCCTGGGACATGTATTTTCTGCAAACTGAAGTAGATCCCTTCACATACACACACACTTACTTGGCAACACTGAGAGTAGAAACCCTTCCTAGGTACTTATTGCTGCTAATGTGTTTGGCCTTAATTGCACATACCACACAGCTTTTAGGATGAGGTGTGTCCCGAGTATCTTGTTAAGTGAAGAACATCAGCAGGTCTTGTACAGTATGGTAATGGGGGATGTACTGGGTGTTAATGAACAATACATAGTATGACATGCTGTCATATACACATTGACAAACACATAACAGTCATACAAACACGAAAGGCAAAAAGACAAACTTGGAATCAAAACACCAAAGCGAGCAGGAAATACGTGACAAAAGACAGTTTAATGTTGTTAGCGCTTTCGGAAATAGACTGTGCTTTTCCTTCTTCAGACATAAAACACTCAAATTCAAATGTTTTTAAAAGGACAAATCTAGTGTTAATTAATTAATTAGCTGAAGTGAAAAATTAAGATTTAAAGTGAAATACTCTATTACTTAGCCACTTCTAAAAAGTTGCAACCAAAAACAGTTGCATAAAATCCAGCTAAACAACCCTTAGTTTACAGAAATTCATAACAGCCTACATATGTACATTTTAAATACAAATCTAAAATAACAATTAATTTATAGTTAATAAAATTATTACTAAAAAATCTAAAATGCATGTTCAACAAGACACAATCTGTGTGTACCAATAATAAAGGGAAACTATCAATAAGAATAATTTAACTTTTCTAAATTCATCTTTTTAAAGACAAAAGCTTTAAAAAACATTTAATCGAAACTGTTTCATTCAACCCTGGGGGCAAATATGCTGCAGTGGAAATTTGTCATCTTAATTCTTCAATTTCCAAATTGATTTGCCAAGGGCCACCTCTCACATCTATGCTTATGTGCTTTAATACTGAAAACTTAAAGGAGTGGTCTGGGAAATGTACGTATGTAGGCTGTTATGAATTTCTGTAAACTAAGGGTTGTTTAGCTGGATTTTATGCAACTGTTTTTGGTTGCAACGTTTTAGAAGTGGCTAAGTAATAGAGTATTTCACTTTAAATCTTAATTTTTCACTTCAGCTAATTAATTAATTAACACTAGATTTGTTCTTTTAAAAACATAACAGTCATAGACACATCTAAGAGACCTGGGTTTATCAGTGCTAACTACCTTGTCAGTTAGTCCATTCTTTTAGAGATAATTTGCAAACAGCACATGCATCATTGAGCTGGATAGTGTAATCAGTTACCTGTATGGTTGTTGGTGACAGTGGTCCTCATACAATGGACCTTGAGACGTACTGGGGGTACCATGGTGTAAAGACAGTATACCCAGCACCTACAACACACACTGGATGTTTTACTCACTGAAACCCATGATAATGCTCTGACATACCCACAATCACACATTGACCAAGACTGCAATACAACCCCTTGTCTATCTCATCAGTGCTACTACAGGGATATGCATTTATTGCACATGCCACAGGGATAGTAGGGTGCGGGTTTGTCATGGCTCTTCTAATGTCAGCAGCATCACTATCCCATATAATGTATGACAAGATGTATTGTATTTGGAGAATGTGGCTTCCGAATGTCGTATCCTACAAATATACACACTTGCACACATACACACAATTGCCAGGACTCAGAGGGTAACCCATGCCTATCTACCCATTTGTACAGCAGTGTTCTGCTGGTACTGCAAGCTCCAGGTAGCCCATAGGGTGAAGAGTGTAACAAGGTGCATTTAATGTCCATTACAGCAGCAGCCATTTCTAACTATGGCAATGGGGGGTGTAGTGGGCGAGAAGGCACTCAGGGTATTATCAACTACAAGTTTACAAACACACAGACACTGTTATTCTCAGTAATGTGCACTGACACATTTGTCAGTACTGGGGTCCATAGGTGCAGGTGTTCCTAGGTGTGTATCATGATAATGTCCATGGAGAGATGAGAAGAGTAGGGGATGTAGGTACAGTGGTATCATGCCACCTGACATTTGTCAGCAGGCCATCTATCAACTGATGCCACTTGAGTGATCCCCAGAGTGACAGTTAAATGCAACATGCAATCATCTGCCTGTCTCTTGCAGAGGGCCAGTGAGGTGTTCCAAATGACATGTATGCAACATATATTACATAACATGGACAGTGTCTGGGTTGGAGACCTGTACCCAAGCATGTCCTGTTGACTGTGATAGTCTAGTTGAGATATCCATGACATGCGTTGCATACAGGGTGGAGGTTCCTAGCTGTGGCATTCATAAAACAGCTGGGCAGACATGTCAGTGTCAGTCAAGCATAGATTGCCTGTAAGCAGCCAAGATGGATACCTAACATCTACACATCTGATCAGAGGATAGATAGAAATCAGCTAGCCAACAGGTTATGCATTACAATGAATGTTCTGACAGACATCTGACACTGATAGGTATGCCATTACTACTTGACAGCAACCCTCAATGACAAGTCCTATACACATAGTAGTCTACAGTTAATATCCACATATCAGATCAATATCCAGTAGCAAATACGTAATAACACACAGCTCAAACACCAAGAACACGATAGTCAGTACTCAGATTCCAGCTTTGAATGCAGGGGTGTATGGTTCCAGTACTACAATCTACTCTTACTTGGGAAAGCACTGTTAACAGTAGTAATGTAATGATACAATACATGCAAGTGTGACTGCATATAACCTGGGATACTACCCATGTATGAAACACATACAAAGAGAAAAGATTGTTGTACTAGCCATATAAACTCAGGTGTCTCATACAGTATACTCACACACCTTGCTACTATGACAGCACATAGAAGCATGTTATGTACATGGAATTAAATACACTTATTAAAGATGTCATTACCCTGTTATTTTCTCAGTCTGGAATGTGATCACTGGTTACCAAGGCTAAGCTATGCTTAGCAGGAGTAAACATTGCTTAAATGTAACTGCTAAGCAGATTTGCTCAGTGGTAAGCAAAGCTGACATGGTGTAAGCACCTTTTTCCTTTAACCATACGTTAGCACCACTTACTGTAGGGCAAACCCATGCAAACCCATGCAAACACACTTAAAGCTGCTCAAAACTGCCTTAACCACTCTTGTTTGTTGTCCTTGTTTGCCTAGCAACAAAATAAACACCCCTTGCAGTTCTTGAACCTAGGACCCTGCACATTATAGTCACAGCAGTTAACCACAAAGCCATCACAGCTGTGAAAATGTTTTTTTTTTTCAACTATATCTGTCAGTACACATACTGAATAGTAGTGAACAACTGCTTTGGCTTCTAGAATTGTTTAGTACTTGTTAATGAAAATAGTGTTGAATCAGTAGGTTGTTATATCTAAATATACACATAGATGAATATGGTGGGATACATCTGGCAAGGTATATACAACACTAATGTTTACGCATAACAAGGATATGGATATATATATATATATATATATATATATATATATATATATATATATATATATATATATATATATATATACACACACACACATATGTAGATATATGTATACATGTACACACACACACACACACACATATATATATATATATATATATATATATATATATATATATATTTATTTATATATATATATATATATATATATATATATATATATATATATTTATAAAACATATTCCCATAACATGTAGTGGAGTCATACCTGAGCAACAGTAGTCACAACATTTTAGTGCAAGGGGATGTAATGCAAGTATCACAGGTATAAATGTAGAATGTTGCTACAGTAACAGGGGATGTGTGGGAAGTCACTTCTGATACTGACATGTACAGCGTCAATTACTGACAGACATTATAAGATCATCATAGTGAAGTACCACACAAATCACAGTAATGATTTTGTGGAATACAGCAGAGATATGACCAATAAACATGGACAGTCTGACACAATTTTCTCAATCCAGAGGTATACACAGAACTCCTTAGTGCAAGACATGTGGACCAAGCCTGACAAAGTGAATGTTTATGTAAATGGGGATATCACAAAAATGCTGGAATAAATAAGCTCACACAGTTGATGCATTCACACACTCCTGTCTGTCCTAACACATATTAACCAGAGGAACTTAAAAACATAGTAGGTGAGGCCCCAAGGTTCTGTTTCGTGAATGTGAGGAATTTAAAACAGATATTGTGCAAACATAACAAAGATAGAACCCCAAAGATTTCACATAGAAGTGGAACATTTCCGTGTAGGAGATGTGCTATGTGCAAATACATTTGTACGGATAGGGAGTTTATACATCCGGACACCAAGATGGTGTATACAAGCAATTTCTATGCAGATCGCACTATAGAAAAATATAATTTACTTGGACACATGTTCAAAGTGTACAAGTTTTTATATAGGAAAAACTAGTAGACAAATGAAAGAGAGGATCACGAAGCACATTAGCGACATAAAGCTTAAGGATGACAAGAATCCCCTGGTGAAACATATAAGAGACAATATGGGACACAGTTTTGTTTTTAGGGCTTTGCAAATAATCCATGTGCCAGAAAGAGGAAGGGATATAAACAACATCTTGGAATGTAAAGAGATGCATTGGATTGGTAAACTAAGAGCCTATAAGGCACCAGGGTTGCTACAGTAACAGGGGTTGTGTTAACAGACATGTTGTGTGGGAAGTCACTTCTGATACTGACATGTACAACATCAATTACTGACAAACTCCATAAAATCATCATAGTAAAGTACCACAAAAATCACAGTAATGATCCTGTGGAATACTGCAGAAATATGACCAATAAACATGGACAGTCTGACACAATCTGGTCAATCCAGAGGTATACACAGAACTCCTTAGTGCAAGACATGTGGACTAAGCCTGACAAAGTGAATGTTTATGTAAATGGGGATATCACAAAAACACTGGAATAAATAAGCTCACACAGTTGATGCATTCACATACTCCTGTCTGTCCTAGCACATATTAACCAGAGGAGCAGAGGTTCCAAGCCTACATATTTCCCACTAGTTAGTGACATACATCTTCACAGCATCCCTCTGTTTTGTCAGAAATACACAACACTTATGGTGGCCAGGCAAAGGTATATCTGACAAATATCTGAACATAACATCACACTAGGTAAATACACTGAGCTGCTAGGCATGTCACAAAGCACTGTGCAGACTACAGGCAGATGGCCACAACACTGCCCCAAGTTTCCTATGGTGGAATGCACATGTACTTGCAAATATAGCAGGCACTACAGGCATGAAACAGCATGGAGTAACAGACACCTGTGTGAAAGTGCATACCCACAACCAGTCTGAGCACATTCACAGTCACATTATGGTAAGCCTATTTAATAGTAAAGTATATGGACTGTGGGAACAAAACCTTCCTCATATGTGCCACTCGCACACTAACCCTACATATACTGGGCCAATACACAGTGTAGTCTGATGCCTGACTGTGGTATGGGACATGTGTCAGTCTGGCCCTACAAACATGTACACTGATAGGGTACCATAAACTGGAGCAGCATGCAATGTCAGATAGAACAGGGCCAAGAACAATTACATCTACAACAGTCTGTACACAAACCAAGTAACATATTCACAATACACACTCTGTCAGCAATCACCTTAAGTACACAGACCTCACTACTGTACAGACTACAACAGAATGTCCAGGTTTTGTCCTCAAATATAAGGCCTACTATGCATAACATGTCTAGCAGTCTGATATCTCACTGGCTTGTTATCAGGTATGATGTCAGTAAATAATGATGTACTGTACATATGCACCTCTTACTGCTTGACATATATACAAAGAGTGACAGACTTGGGGGATGGAGGCACAAACACAGGGTCAATGCTGACATATTGCTGTGATAAACTGAGAAATTTCCTGGTGTAACAGGGTTTGTTGTGACATATCTCTTCTGAGGGATATGAAGTCAGTAACTCACATGTATGTCACCATGTACTGACTGCAATCATCAGCCTATGTTACTGCATTTCTAAATATAGGAAATGTGTGAGTAACACATCACATGTAAGACTCCAAACTCTGGCCAGTCTGCAGACAGCCCTACAGGTGAGAGTGTCCTCCACCACATAACACTGTCATGCCAGACTATAAATCATGTAGAACAGCCATATCCACACAGACCCTGTTAAATCAACATTTCTTTAAATGTAGAACAGCAATACTTACATTCTATCCCCGTATCTGGAACATCCCACTCCTGTTTGTTGGCCTGTCTCCACAGTGTATGTTGTAAGAGGTATTTCCAACTACCTGCTGTAATGCCGTTTGTCAAACACCACAGGGCATGTGTATAAGGCATGTGTGTAAGGCATGGTATTCCCTTTTTGGGTTATATTTGCAGACTCTACAGTTGTTGCAGGCGTCCAGTGGGGAACATAGCAAAAGGGCCACTGTAAGCATTTATTTGCCTACTGCAGGGATGGAACAGGGTGCCATGTCCTTTTACTTGTTGGATAACACACAGTCAGGAGATGTAACACGTCACAGTACATTCTGATGTCAGTGGAACTGTTGTGGTCAACAGGCATGTAGTCCACTGCAATCAAACCATGGTTACTATCTGTAAGGAAATATGCAGGGAACTACCAATATAGTGGCTGTTGCCTAGCTAAGTGTGTTTGTGTATGAGACATGGGTGGAGAGTGTTCTCTGAGTAATAGAAAGATTGACTATATTGTTCACCAATCCATAATATTACATGTAGAGCTATGGATTGTCTACACCAGCCCCTCTGGTGTTTGACATCTGTTGTCCTCATAAGGTGGACACTGTGACATATACTAGGTCCACAACATGATAATTTAGCAAAACCCAACCCACAATGAATCCTGTTATTACACAATGACAGCAACCTCCACACAGGGTACTGATGACATACACACACACACACACACACACACACACACACACACACACACACACACACACACACACACACACCCTTGACGAGTGGATGGGCAACAGAAAGTTCACACCAGGGATCATACCAACATCTCTACTTGATAGGGGCCAAGGGTACTAGCTGCTAGATCAAGGGCCTAGGGAACTAACCAAAGGGACGGTGAATACTGCACAATGTGGCTAGGCTAATATATGCCTCCGGGCAGATAGCCCAATACCTACCTATGAACCCATGAACCTAAACACCCACATGAAGTCCTGCTCACAGTGAAGAAAAGGACCAACACCCACATGAAGTGCTTAGTTATAGGAGTGTGTTTTCATCCAGTTGGCTATAGGAATGATACCACAGCTGTTCCACATGCAATTAACAAGTGGGGGACTGCAATTCATGTACAGGCCATCAGCTGATCATGAGCATTACTTACAAAACTCAAACTGATGCCTATGCAAAACAGATGTACTTTTCCACATCTACCAGAAAGGGAGAAAGAGAGAGAGACAGAAACAAAGTAAGAAAGGAATACAGTAAGAAAGTAAGAGCCAAGCATGTTTATGTTTGATCCATGGGTGAAGAGTGGTATCTGGGTATTATAACGGTTGCCTATATTGTTTACTAATCCATACTGTCACATAGTAATTGCACATGGCTGTACAAATTTATGGCTGAGGATTGTCTACAATAAACTCTATAGTGTTTGAAAACTGTTGGCCTTGTAATGTGGACAATGGGACAAATAGGTCCTGAATATAATGATGTAGCAAAACCCACACTGCAATGGATCCTGTCATTACACAATCCCCCCAACATCCACACAGGATACTGATGACACACACACAAGCAAACACTTACCAGCACTAAGTTTTAAACCCCTACCTGATTATGTATTGCTATTACAGTGTTAAGCAGTTATTGCACACGCCATAGAGCTTACATGTTGGAGCGCTGTCCCAAAGGTATCTTTGAAGATGATTGACATCAGCAACGGTGCTAAAGGATGGGTAAGGGAAGTGTAGTAAATGCAAATGTTCACAAAAGTTGATGTCAACGACGACACTCACATGCTCTCTCAGGGAAACACACACATTATCACAGTTGGCAAAGTCTCCTAACCAGCTTGCTAAACTACAGTATTATGCAGTTATCATAAGAACCACAGAGTTTATTTGGCTGATACATGGCCAAAGGGTTATTTCAAGGTGAATGACATCAGCAGGCGTGCTAAAGTAGGGCAATGGGAGGAATAGTGAGTGTGCATGCTTCAAAATCTTTTCAAAATCATTAATTTTCACACACACACACACACACACACACACACACACACACACACACACACACACACACACACACACACACACACACACAGAGTTTCACAGTTGTCATGTCTGGGATTAGAACTCCTACCTAACTAGTATGTTACACTATAGCATTACACAGTTATTGCACATGCCATGGAGCTTAAAGGCCTGGCCCTTATCAAAGGGATATTTCAAGGTGAGTGACTTCAGCAGGCTTTCTAAAGTAGGTCCATGGGAGGTGTAGTGACTGTGAATGGCCTTAAAATATTTAATTTACACACACACACACACACACACACACACACACACACACACACACACACACACACACACACAGTTTCATAGTTGCCATATCTGGGATTAGAACTCTTACCTAACTAGTATGTTACACAATAGCATTACACAATTATCACACATGCCACAGAGCTTAGAGGGCTGACCCTTTATCCAAAGGATATTTCAAGGTGACTGACATCAGCAGGCTTGCTAAAGTAGGGCAATGGGAGGTGTAGTGACTATGAATGGCCTCAAAATCATTAATCTCTACACTCACACACACACACACACACACACACACACACACACACACACACACACACACACACACAGAGTTTCACAGCTGCCATGCCTGGGATTAGAACTCCTACCTATCTAGTATGTTACGCTATAGTATTATACAGTTATCACACGTGCCATGGAACTTATAAGGCTGTCCCTTGTCATAAGGGGTATTTCAAGGTGACTGACATCAGCAGGCTTACTAAAGTAGGGCAATGGGATGTGTAGTGACTATGAATGACCTCAAAATCTTATATTTCCACACACACACACACACACACACACACACACACACACACACACACACACACACACACACACACACACACACACACACACACACATGCACACACACACACATACACACACATGCACACACACACACACATACATATACACAGACACACACACACACACACACACACAGTTTCACAGCTGGTATGTCTGAGATTAGAACTCTTACCTAACTAGCATGTTACACTCTAGCATTATGCAGTTATCGTAAGCACCACTGAACTTATTATGCTGAAAATTGGCCAGAGGGTTATTTCAAGGTGACTGACATCAGCATGAGTGCTAACATGGGCGATGGGAAGTGCAGTGTGTCTGGATGGGCCATAAACTATTCTCTGGAAACATACACACAACAGTCAGTCACACACAACTTTACATTTGACAAGACTGGGTATACAAATGCTAGATGAATATTGATTTGTACTATCATGTTACACAGTTATCACAAACAACATAGACACTATAGGGCTGAGGGCTACCAAAAGCAAATGTCTACATTGATTAACATCAGCACATCATGTGATATTGGCCAATCAGATGTGTGTCGGGTGGGGCAGGCCTCATGATGGCAATCTCTTTGTCACTGTCTGTCTCTCTCTTCCCCACATCTCTGTGTGTGTATGTTTGACCTATTATAGTGTGTTGGCCTTGGTTATGTGTGCATATTCCTATTCAATGTGTGTGCAAAGCATGGATGGTATGCAATGTGGTGAGTGTGCACATTCATCTGCGACTGTCAGATATGTATAGTCCACTGTTGTTGTCAGACATGAGCTTCATTTCTTTAAGTGTAGGAGCATGCCCAGTATGACCTTCTGTATTTTGTTGTCAGACATGGGCTTCATTTCTCTAAGTGAAAGAACATGACCAGTATGACCTTCTGTATTGAGTGTATGAATCCATTCCGGGTAGGTTGTACTCCAGTGCAGGATTATATATTCTACACCTACAGCTAGAAACCTGTTTCTGCAGAATATCTTTAGATATGTTGACAATATGGAGTCACAATGGGCGAAAGATAGTGGGATACTGTAAATATTCTGTCTGTGCTGCTTGTGTTACATGGTTGGTGTTAGCAGAGATATTCAGACATATGTACTGTTTTACACTGTGATGTATTATGTCATCATCTACTGACAGATATACTTATTTGCTTACAGTTATTTCCTGGGAAATACAAGATGAATGAAGCTGTGTCCAGTATTGTAGTCTGCAGCCTACATATGCTTGCACACTCATGCCATTCTGGAGGGGTAGCTGCAGACACTTGCTGATGGGTCTGTGTAAATGGTCCAACATCTTGGTACTGTGGTGGCTGAGGATCCCCTGCTTGTACATCTATCGACATAACAGAATGGCCATATCCTGCTGTGGCCATACCTCTCAGCTGTACAGATTCACCCAGGTTACCCAGAGACAAGGCTCATATATCTGATCAGTTCCCCTTCACATTGTGGTTTACAAGCAGGTTTGTAGCCACCCATTACTGGGTTTGCAGGCAGGGATAGTGTGGGCACACATCAGATTTTCAGAGTTCACGCACTCCATGGCATCCATGCTTCTACTCCCCCCTGTGTTATTCTATCCTCTTTCTAACATTATGCAAGCAATATCTAAGAAGTATCCCTATAGTTGTCCCTTCATCCCAGCAGTATTTAGGGGCTGGTCCACAGTTCATGCAGTAGGACATGGTGGGCATGCTACTGGGATTTTTTGACATGGGCTTGCATTTGTATTCTGTGGAATGTGTTATGTTGCAAGTTGGGACCCCATGAGATAACATACATTAGCAGTACGGGTGAGGCACAGGCCTTTGACAGAGGACTGTGGGGCATTTGGTAATGATGCACGCCAGTGCATTCTGTCACTCCTACAGTCCCAGGTTGCGAGCCATTGGATTCCCCATTGGTGAAGGGTAAGTGTGTGAGGTGATAATGGCAATAGTTCCGGTCCATATTAATCCATTGTTCTGGATGCTGACAGGGTGCTGCTTACAGCTAGGGACACACCTGCATGGGACACCTCTTTAGTGTGCTGCATTCTGTGGATATTCCCATACAGAAGTGGGGGTCATACTGTACTCATTCCCAACAGCAGGGACATGACCAGTGATAAACCTGTGGCTGATGGCGGGGTGAGCTGAGTGCATGTGTGATATGGAAGTTTCTTGCAGCTGACTCACAGATATACATGGGGCATTCCCCTTATGCTGCCTTGTGCAGGGACATAGGCAGCCTCTCATTATTTCAGAACTGTGCCTTTTGTGGTCTGCCAGTGATTGACCAGACTACATCAGTATTTCATACTACACAGACACTAATGTGCTGCTAACATGTATGTACAATTCCAAAAGTGTGTGCAGTTGACAGTTACATTGTATGTACTCTGTCTATGGCACTTCCACCTGTGTACTGTGTGTATGCTTGTGCCCACATTCATGGCATGTCCATCTTTCAGATGCTGACAGATATTGACATCTGAACAGTGAGTATGGAAGACTGCTGAATGGGTCTTGCTGGGATGCATTGTGGTTGGCACTGCAGTTGTCAGAACATGGCCCTGTCATCAACAGTACTGGCCATAGGCCACCGAGGCACAACCCCCAATGCCTACATGCTGACCACTTCCACAATATATACAACATACAACAACCTAACACACAGACCCCTGCATATTGTACACATGCAACAATCTATCCTGTAGATTGGGCCATCTCAGGTAATCTATGCTCCACTGTTATCAAACCCACACATACATGTTGCTGCATTTCTACATAGGATTGTGGCAGGGGGGACCTGACAACTGTAAACATTTGCTATGAATGTACTGGTATTTCAGGAACTATGCTGGCTTCTATTTCATTTTGTATTCTGACTTATCATGCAGATTAGAGGCATATCAGTAGAGTACAGATCTTAGGTTTTATTGACCTACATTTCAGTTTCAGACTCCCTACCCTTCAGAACTTACATACAACTGCCTGACCTGTTGTAGTCTGTCTGTGTAGGTCTGGAGGGGGGGGGGGTTGTTCTCCATTGCCATCAATTGGAGGCCTTAGCACAGCCTTTCTTTATTTTATTTATTGACATTTGTAACCGGGTTAGTCCAACTGGGAAATTGTCCCATTTTCAATGGAGACCCGAGGAGAAAAGCTCCAGAAGGTACAATATTTAATTACAGTAAGAAAACAAGTACTACAAACAATAATAGCAAACAATAGAAAGGAATAAACAACTACATGTGAAGATTATAATTGAAAGAAAAAATAAATTGAATTTTTTTTTTTTTTGGTCATCTACACCTGTCCTGCTGGCTGAGGCTGTTGTTAGGTATGTGAGCCTCACTGACATGCATGTGTGTGTCCTATGGACACACATTTGGCCCACCACATGTACTGCAGTGGGATTTGTCACCTTCTCTAGTACTGCCTACTTTGTTGACACCAGTATTTGTAATGGATTTCATACTGCCCATATAGGTGTCCACTATCTACTGCCATCCCATTCACTCAGCCCGATTCCCTTGCATGCTCACATTCATACCATAGATACAACTAACAGAACATACTACTCCATTCAGCAATTGATAGGAAGAGTGACTTACCTTGTGGCTGTGTCAGTATTGAGGATAGTGCTGGAGGGCTGACTATGTCAGATGCACATAGTACACTCCCTATACATGGTAAAGCACAGGTAGTGTCATGTTTGGTGCCCCTTTTACTGTATGTGTGGGTCGGAGAGGTGTCATTCCCTGAGTTCTTACTGTGTCAGTGTATGTGCTATGTGTTGCCTCTTTGCTAAAGCCTGGGCATACTAGTACCCCTCCTTCTGCCTTCATGGGCAGGCTCAGATTGTTCCTCCTCTGAGTCACTCTGTGATTGTTCTGGCCTTGGCATGGTGGGGGGCTGTGTGGCCCTGCCTCATGCTGTCCCTGCTGCAGCTGTTTCCACAGAATCATATTGTGTAGCATGGTACATACAATGACAATTTAGGTACATGTAGCTGGTGAGTACTGCAAGACTCCAATAAATATGTCAAAGCTCTGGAACTGTGACTTGAGGATCCCAAACACACACTCTATTATGATTCTGGTTTGTGCCTGTGCCTCATTATGGATTTCTTGTTTGGGGATGTGTGTGCATTTCTGATGGGTGTCATTAGCCACAGCTCCAGTGTGTAACCAGGATCCCCCACTAAGTGGTCATATGGGATGTCTCCACTGGCAAATCTCTGGTACAGCTGTGTCATATGCCAGATGTGGGAGCCATGATAGCTTCCAGGGCTGCCAGCACGCTCATTCATGATAATGCCCTAGGCATCACACATGACCTGGCAGTTGATGGAGAGGAAGCCCTTGCAGTTTATGTATACCCTGCCTCACTCACCAGGTGGTGCTTTGATGTGTATGTGTATACAGTCTATAGCATCCACTACCTCAGGGTATTCTGCTATTTGGTGGAAGAGATGCATATTGCTGGCCAACGCCTCACGGGTTTTGAGGAAATATATGTGCTCACCGGCATGTGCTGACATGGCATCTAGGAACTGGTGGATTACTCTGTATGCTGATGCCTGTGAGATCCCCATGATATCCCCAGCTGGCCTTTGGAAGATGCTTGTGGCTAGTATTCTTAAGCCTACACACACCTTGGTATCCTCTGGTTGAGTTCCTCTCTGTTGGTTCTGTGTGTGATGCGTGGCCGGCACAGCTCAACAATTTGCTGTAGGATGTCTGTGTCCACCCTATAGTGCTCCACTATCTCCAGCTCAAGTAGCCCCTGGTAGGTTACCCTGGGTCTGTACACTCTTTTCCTTCTCCTCACTGTGGGTTGGTCATCAGCATTCTCATCCTCACCACCCTCAGTCTCTTCCATATATTGATGTATGAGACAAACAGCAGCCCCTTTCATTTTGTTAGTTTTGTCAGGTAAAATTTCCCCATCTGTGTACACAGGTGGTGTAGAGTTTGTGGGAAAAAACAGAGTGAAGGTGTTTGCTTAGTTTATAGTAGTGTGCTGGGTTGGGTTGCTGCTTGTGTTATTGGCTGATCCTGATACAGTTCACCTGCCAGCTATGCTATTTCTCCTTGATTGTCTTCCTACTGCTGTTTTCCCTTCCCATTGCCTTCCCGTTTAAGCCCCGAGGTACACCGTGCATACCCAGTGCTGAGATGTGAACAGAGCTGCTATTTCCTGTGTTTTTTTGTTTGTTTGTTTAAAACCCATTGCGCGGCGTGCACACCTGTTTAGGCAATGTAAACACTGCTAGGCACCTCAGACACACACCCCTTCCTTAGCTGTGCTTAGCTAAAGGCAAACACAGACCACAGAGCTCCAATAAGCTTACAGCATGCATGACACTCCCCTTTATGATGTCATCTACCTCTTATGCTTATACCATGGTGTTGCTGCACCTACATGGTTTGGTGCAAGCTAAAATTGAGGGGAAATCTGTGATTCAATATCAGTCCCCTCATTTGCATGAAACTGACTGCTAATGCATGGTTACAAAACCGACACTCAGCCTTCCCCCTTAGCAACCACTATTCCATGGTATTGTTGTCTTATACATGCCACTGACTATTATGGCAGAATGCTGATTTTGGTTTAAAAGCTTATTTCCAACTTTATTCATTATTTTCAGGCCAATCCCGCTTGCGAACCACTGCCCTATGCTTCAACGGCCAAAATCGGCCAAAAAACATAAAAGTTATTTTTTATAATTTTGCAGCTATTTCCCATGCTAATGGCTATATATTTGGCCATTGGCATAACTACTACATTGAATACATGCTTTCTTTGGACCCGTCATGCCTCCATTTTGTAATTTGCAGAAATGTATTTGGTAAGTAGCTGAATATATTTCTGCAGGTTACACTATTCCTGCACAGATGCCTTGTTTCCTGGATCACTAATTCACCTCATTTGCATGGTTTTCATCTGCAAATGGGGTAATTAGCATACAGAAGCTGTGTCCATGCAGGAATAGTGTAGGAGCGCTTGTACACATCCTGGGAGCTCATTCCGGTATCGCTCGTCGACCATATTACGTGCAGCAGCTCTTGCACTATTCCTGCACGTTGTGCAGAGTTTGCTGAATCCCAGGGCACATTTGTGCTCTCACAAAAGTAAAATGATAAACTTTCAGTTTAGGATTACTTACCAAACTATAATTATCTTGTATCATAAAAGTGCACATGCTACAACGACCATACTAGCGGCCCTTCATTTTACCAATTTGTTCATGGTTGTTTTTTCTTCTGGGCATACAGAATGGATGTACAGTATAAAATCTTGTATTCTAATTACCCTTAAATATGAATCTGCAATAACAGCTTTCACTTTAAAGTTAAAGAAGATTTTAAAGACATTTTAGATAAAAGCCTTAGATTGTTTTGTTTTTTTAGAAAATATTAACTGGACAAGAAACCACTATTTCAAACTTCTACTCCCTACCTAATGTACATAAAGACATACATGCTCACCAGGCAGATTGATTGTTAGTGGGTGCCAAAGTTATCTACAACAATAAGGTGCATTATTAATGAATATTTCTTAAAGTGTATCATTAAGTTAGTGTCTTTTGTTCAATTGTCATCACTTTTTGTGTACAATATGTGACATTGTTTGACAAGAATGTTTTTATTTTTAATGTAGTGATGTTTTTGCAGTGGGAGGAATTTTTCATCAAAGAGATCAAAAGCTTCCATTGGATGAATAATAAAATATATTTTTTATTGATCACTTAAAGTTGACTTCATTTTTTGGAGGGGCTTGTGCATGTTTGACAAGATTTTTTTTGTGATAAAGAGGGTAATTTGATGGTCTGACTTGTGTAGTCCTCATAGTCATTACGTGGATGCGTTAATACTATCTATGGTCCACAAATGAGCACAGCTAAGTTGTGAATCATTCTGGCCACTTATGCTGGCAAGCGATGGCTGTGAATAAGCCTAAACAAATGTAGCCATAATGAGATGTCAGTAAGGAATGATGTAACATGACATATGGTAATGAAGCATTCTCTCACATATTTGTGATTCATAGTGATATTTTCCCCACTTAAGAGGCTCTCTAATTTTATCTACCTTGTAGTCTATGAACATGCTGTCATTCACTGCAAGCCTTGCTATTTCCAGGTGAGAGTTGCTTACCTTGGCCAAGCCAAAACCTCTTGCAAACAGTAGCAGTACTCGCCGATCAAGTAGGTGGAGATTTAGGCAGAAGATAACTCACTATAAATTTGATAATCAGGAGACAAATGATATGTTCAAAGTGGGTAGGTGTATTATAAGTGTCTTAGGGAGAAAGTATGACTCATATAAGGGTACTGGAGGAATGCATGGACTTCCATTTCTGTGGATACTAAGATATGTATAGCACTCAATATACTTGCCAGAAGAGCCTTTCAAAGCCATCCTGGGAACATGATGGGTATTTCACAGGTTTCTGCATCAAGTGTGCTGCAGCAGCTCTTGGATGTACTTTTGGCAAATGCAAATTAGTGCACCTATTTCTCTGTGTTACCTCAGTAACCAGCCAGAACTATGTGTGCTGTATATGGGATGGCACATTTTCCTGAGATACTCATTTCAATAGACTTCACCCAGGTTGCAAGTAGGGCCACTTCTGATCCATGTGGAGAGGGTACCACAATAGGAAGTGCTACCATTCCATCAATTGCCAGACAGTGTGTAATGCATGGGGTGCTTCACCAACATCTCTGGCCAGCATCCTGGCAGTGCACACAATTCCCATATCTGCTACATTAGCTTGCTCTACCACCTCTTCCTGCATGGTAGGATGCCCTGTGGTCATCTTGTTGGTAAGTGGAAAAATATTTTTTCTATTATATTTAAGTAGCTATTCATGTTAAAATGTGCTGCTGAATACTAAATCATTTTTTTGTCTTTCATGTGATACTGGATATCCACTGCAGCCATGTTTCATTTTAGATACCAGGATGAGTCTATGGTTTCTTTTCAGTATGACCCAGCTACTGCATGCAGGATGATTACTGCATGTTGCATTCTGCACAATGTGATCATGCCCTGATCTGGTAGTGGAGAAATCCATGCTGTCACTACAGCTCATGGTCTCAGTACTACTACGACAAATGATGACCAACTGGCAGCAGTAATAAGGGACACCATGCAACAGGCTTGTGCATGGCATTCAGCTACACAGGTAAAGAGGAGGCATCCAGTCCAGAACTATGGATTATGACACTTAGATTAGTGTTTCCTTTCTTGTAAACAGCACATGGAATAGAATAGAATTGATGCACGCAGTGATATCTGTAGACTGTGCTGTGTTATACATGGTCTGTTGTCACTGTTCATCTTTCTTTCTCATCTTTAAATATTTTTTTTTATTTCAGACCAGTTATTCATATTAATGTTTGTAAAAGTCACGCCTGAATACTCACTGGCTCCTGTTCAGTGATGTTGTATGCCATCATATAAGGAATAATCACAAATTCAACTACTTTGCACAATAAATTCCAGTAAAATGGTTTACCAAAGTATGCGCATACTGAGTGTCTTCAAATGGTATAAATAGTAAAAACTGTTAATTCAGCATTTAACATGAGTTTACATCTTGTTTCATACTGTTTTTATACTATAGGTTCATAGGTTCATCGATTAATAGTGGGCTAGCTGCCCTTGCCTTCTATTTTAAGTTTAGACAGTTTTCCTTTTTGTGCTCAGAATAATTGGCCTTACCCATCCCATGGTCATTAATTATTTAGTACCCTAATGAGACTAACTGGAATCATACCATTGATAATTTGAGGGGACCCATGCATGGGATAAAACACATAGGAGCTACCTCTGTCCATTAGTAATACAGGGTACAGTCCTGGGGTAAATTTTCTGTTTTCCATCCATAGATTTAAACTGTGCTTGAAAATGGACAGGATGAATTTTGTTTTATGCAGCTGGGGAGTCTGTTCCATTGCAGCTGTATCCTCTGCGAAATATACCCATCCCACCAAATTGTTCTGTTCATGTTGCAGAAGAGGTTTAGATCCCTAGACTACTTTTGATGCCATTTGACTTGCTGATGTGTAATAAATCTATCAGTAATGGATTGAGAATGCCTTGAATGACAGACACAAGTCACCTCTTAGCAGTCTTTAGGATACTGAGTATAGTGACAGGGCTTAGAGTCAGTCCATGTAGGACATGTTGTTCAGGCCTTGTATCTTTTTAGTAAGGTATTTCTGTGGGTGTTCCAGTTGTTGTATGTGTCTGGGCAGATACATACCAAAGGGGCATTATATTCAATGACTGGCTTAATGAGGGCTGAGTAAAAGGGGACAATGACATCCCTATATCTAGAAATATTCTCTTTGTTTATAAGCTGTGCAATATAGAAGGACTTTCTTACAATAGACAAAAGTTAGGTCACTGTCCACATAAGTTCTCAAATCCTGATCAACTGGATCAAATCTCAGGGATGTATTGTCAATTTAGTAGCTCCCTGGGATAAATGTCTTCTCACAGGATACAATAATGCATTTTTGCCATTTAGTTTCAGGCCATGATTTTAACACAAGTTATTTATTTGAGACAAATTGTCCTGCATGATAATTAAGTCTTTTGGGGATTCAATGACTTCTTTTAACTTACAATCATCTGTAAATTTAGTCAGCACTTACTTCAGAAAAGTAAATGCCAAACAGGAGAGGTCTCAGCATCGAACCCAGGGAGACTCCACATGTGACTGGTCTTTTTGTAGAAGTAACATCCCTTATTTTGATAAGCTGAGTCCTCCTATCTGTGAGCCAATTGGCAATCCAGTGAGTGACATATGGGTTTATTCAAAATTCATTTAGCTTTTGTGACCTTTTCAATAAAACAAAATGAACTGGGTTAAGTAAGTATGAGTTGCTGTTAACACATCCAAACTGAGACAGGTCTAGTGTTTGAAGGTTTCCTATGTCCTGACTGATTAACTCTATGATAAGTCTTTCCATGGCTTTGCATATGATGCTGGACAGAATTATGGGTCTGTAATTACCTGGTTCTGTGGAAGGTTCTCCCTTATGACTTTAACTGTTTTCCATTCACTTCATACGAAACCTATATGAAGGCTGAGATCGAACATTGTGGCTAAATCATGCTTCATGTTGTTTAAGATGCATATGGAGATATGATCAGGACCCGCTGATACTGTATTTTTAGCTTTTCATAGCAGTTTTAGGTCTTTTTCTTGTTATGACAACTGAAGGTGAGACAGTTTCAGGTATACATTGAGGAACAGATGGAGGGGAGAGAGATAACGTTAGAGTTAAACTTATCAGCCAGTAGGTTATCTGTAAGTCTAAGTTTGTAAGAAATGCCACATCAGCTAACATATACACAACTTCTTACCACCTATATAATTATCCAGCATTTATCTGCCTGTCCAGCTCTAAAACATATTCTACACAACTATGTTCCCAGTCAGTCATTACGATCTAGTGAACAAAAGCTGTTGTGTCTACAAACCAAGCAAATCTGCTGGACATTGTCTGTACTTGTACATTATTGCTAAGGCCTGGAACTCTTAACCCTTATCCATCAGGTCTGTACCCTCCCTCACATCTTTCAAAACCACTCAGAAAGACTTCCTAGCTAAAAGTTGACACTGTTCCTCCTAAAAAACAGGATAAACTGTATCCTTAAAATGTGAGCAAGCACCTTTCCATTCATTATACCTATTTATTCTCTCTTCTTCACTTAATTCCTTATTGCTATCTAATTCGCTTCCCTGACTTTCTACCTAAATATACCATAAACCTGTTTGTCTCTCACTTCATATTACAATTCCTATTTGTGTTAGACTAATTTACCTTTAATTTCTCTACCGACTGTCTAAAATATCTCTAAATATTAAATGATTGTCGTATACCTTGTATTGATTGTTAACTAATGTTTTTATATTATGTCTAATTTGTTATAATTATTTAAAGTGCAGATGTTTTTATTTTATTTTTGAAGATTGTATAATTATTGTTCTTAAAATGTTTTGTAATAATTTGGAGCTCTTCTCTCTAGGCCTCTGCTGAAAATTGGCTTCGACCCATTCTGACTTTCCTGGTAATCAAATGTCAATAAACAAATAAACACTTCTGTACTACTTCAGTAGTTTATAATTAAAGCGCATTTGCATGCACCATCACTATATGACACCAAAGTAAATTTTTTCAGTGATCACTAATTTCTCACTGATACTGTGATGATTTTTCATTTACAAATGATATCTTTACATATGCCCATCAAATCAGTAAAATGAAAACTTCTTCATGATAATTCACTGATTTAAAATAATTTAAAAGTGTTTCATATTAAATTTAAATATTTTTATTTTTTTTTACTTTATGAAGCCCATAGTTTCCTATGGCATTTGCCACCTAACTTGAGTAATCACAACTTAATATGGTGGTGTTAAATTATTTTATATAAATTCAGGTCCACGTATACATTTCTTATGCAAATTAGGCCATTTTATGCTTAGTTTCATGAATCCCAGCAATACATGAATCTGTACACTCATTTATACATGTTAAGTCATTTTCAACTGCTCATGAAAGCTGTCTTGGGTTCATGGGAACATTTTGCAGAAAGCAATTGAATCCACAGCAGTCTCAAAAATCTCTAGCATGCCATGGGATATTGGCTTAGATATGCTCAAAGCTTAATATAGTTAGTAAAAAAAAAAAAACAAAACAAAACCACGTCATCTATGTAACAGTTTGCACAACCAAGAAGTGCAGTCTCTGCCCATCTAAAATCATCTAGTGCAACTTCCCATCTCAAACCACTCAACACTTAACGAATGTCGGTAATCACATACATAGGAATATGTATTTCTGTATCGCCCCAAAAAAACACTGCTGCTCTTCTGCAGGAACAAATGACATTTAAAAAGTAGCCAAGGCACTGCAGAGTAGCAGTAATAGAAATTGTAAGTAATGCAAACTGCTTTTTATGCACCAAATAAGTGAAATGTGACTATATTCCTTTTGAAAACATATGCGACAAAGCATTTTTGGTTAAACCAAACTTGTCAGTAATAACAGTGCCTGGTGTAATGCCTCTGTTGGCTATCTGGGTTTGGTTAAGGTGGTGACGCACCTCAGAAAGAGTTTTCCTAACGCAGTGAACCACAGCACTGCTCATACTTCATTCATTCTGGTTCTGGCACTTCGGATGATGGCACCTGCTCTGAAGGCATGAGGCTGCGCTCCAAGTTAGTCAGACAGGAAAACCCTGGTAATGGTCCACCTACTTACTGAGTCAGATCTGGATAAGATCTAGAAGTGCACAAGAGGAAACAAACAGAGAAAAGTTGATATCTGGCAAGATTTGGGTGAGCACCTGTCATCCCTGACAGGGATTACCTGCTCTGGCCAACAGTGTTGCCTCAAGTACAATTACTTACAAAAGTGTAGGCCTGACCAGCCGACTGAGTTAACGAAGTAGTGATGAGAAGGCAAGAGTTCTATAGTAAGTGTTTTTTTTTTTTTTGGGGGGGGTCAAATTAAACATAGGTTTAAAAATTAAACTATAAAAAGATTTTATAATTGAAGGTATTTATTTATTTGTATTTGTTTTCTGGGGTAGATATATATCTATATGAGTACTCTTACAACTAAATGTTTGTGTATTTATACAGAAAGCAAAAAAAAAAAGTTTGCATTTCCACATATTTTAAATTAGTATTGAATTAACTTATGTAGTACTTAAATTACATGCATAAAATTTGTGTAGGTTAAAAAATATTTGTTAGTGTAATTATTGCAAAAGGTAGTATTTATTCCAAATTATTAACTGCTTGTATAAAATGGCTAAACTCAAGTCAGGCACCAGATTCTAGTCAGAGTGGAGGGTAGGGGGGTAGGGCACATACCTCTCAAATGTACAGATTTTAGCAGAATGTCCAGATTTTTGCTTCATATTTTTGGTCCATTTTTCATAAAATTGTGGTTTTCTGGAAAATTATTGGAAAATTACTAAAGACTGAAGTTAGAAAATAATAACAGACATTTGACTTTCAGACTTCATACCCTTCAGAAAATTCAAACTAATGCAAAACCTGTTAATCTATCAACTTTCTAAGTTTGTAACAGCAATATTTAAAAACTGTCCCTATTTTTTAGGCCTTTGTCCCACTTTTATTTATGGTTTTGTCCAGATATCTTGCTCAAAGAGGTTGAGAAGTATGGCGGCTGTTGTGGTGTCAAGTGACTGTTCACCACATACTTTACTGAGAAATGGCCAGTTTATTATGTCTACATTATTTCTTTATACATTTTAAAATCATGTTCCTATATGCTTAGAATTCCTAAAGAAGAAAGCTATCAAAACATTCACTTTTGTGCAGCTTAGGAAATGTAAACTTCAATGACTTGATACATTGCTCAGTGTGTGTGTGTGTGTGTGTGTGTGTGTGTGTGTGTGTGTGTGTGTGTGTGTGTGTGTGTGTGTGTGTGTGTACCTTCTGGCTGAACACAGTTCACAGGTTGTAACATGCAAAGCATAATACTCAAAAAAAAAAACATTCCATCAAAAGTGTATGTATGTTTATAACTCATAGCAAAGGAAGATTCGCAAAGTATAATACTTCAGATACTAAACATATTTCAACAAATACATACTAAGCAAATACAGCAGAGAATTGAATGCCCTATAAATGATAATCATATATGTAATGTTATGGTTAAAAAGTGAAATCCAGGTAAACAAGACTTATCTTATGTCTTCTTTTTATAGCTGAGGAAGAAATCTCCTATAACAAGAGACAGCAGGAACAAAGAATGACTAGGCTAGTGGAATCCACTGATAAACATGAGTAAAGTAGTAAATAGTATTGTGTGTTTAACTGATTTCATTAATATCAATAAATAATTAATATAGCATAGTAACTGAAGCACTAGAGTGTATGTTCAGTACATTACAAGCAAGACTGAGAGATATGCCAGAATATATGTGCAGTATTCTGTCTTTAACTGATTTTATTATGGCTTTGTGTATATTTAACGCTTGACTTTAGGCACCTTACACTTTTGCCCTAAGTTGGTGTGTTTTTTGAAATGCTTTTGATTTTCCGTATTCAGAACAAATAAGCTGTACTTAGCTGATTTGCATATATGCATAGCAGCACTCCTCGTGAATAACTATATTTAATGATATTTGCAAGCAAATTGATTTTTGCAGCATATTGATTACATTAACTCTTGTGAAAAATACTGACAGACCTTGTCTGACAGAGTATAAGCAAAGCATCAGATATAACTACTGTTTTTTTAACCTGTAACCCTTCCCCCGGCAACTATTGCTATCAACTTGTGGTTTTCAAAGGTGTGTGCAGTAGCATGTGAGATCCTTTGTAAGATGGAAAATTTCTCCTTGGGGAAACTGGAGGAGCCATCATCTTTGGCAAGGAGAGAGATGGAGAGGAAGCCGTGGTGAAAGTTGCACTTGGGCATTCAGTAGTTAAGCCTGATAACTATTTACTGTGTCAAGCCAACTTAAAATTGAATAAGCTGTCTTGCTAGAAAATAGCAGTGCTGTCTTCCAGTTACAGCTTTATAGGAAAGATTTGCATTTTGGTGGTGGTGATTTGTGCACGATTTTTAACAGGTGACTTTGTTTTCTTCCATTTTTGAGAACTACACTTTACCGCTCTACCTTAAAAAATGTGCACATTTTATGACACTGAGGTGACATCCCTGTTTACACAAGGATGTAAGATGTTCAATTTTCTCCTAGGTTGTGTGATGACGGACACACAAGAATATCCCTTTCCCCATTAAACTCCTGTTTACTTTCAAGTTTTATAGCGCATCATGTAACATTTTTTTTTTATTTTAAAGTTGGTGGTTTGGGCTACATGGATCTATTTTCAGACCACAGCTGATACAAGTAAGAAAAGAATTTGAGTATGTTAGTTTTCATTCACACACACACACACACACACACACACACACACACACGCACACACACACACACACACACACACACACACACACACACACACACACACACACACACACACTCCCAGAAACCGAACAATACAACACTGCTTCTAATCAGGGACACTTTTAAAATAATATTCACTTTAGAAAATGACAGAATAAGTGATTGTGAATCAATAGACATTTTCTAAAATAAAAGATAGCTCCTTTATGGAAAAAATAATGAGTTTCTCATCGGCGAGGGACACACCCACAAAGAGATGATAGAACCACAGAGGGACAGAGTGGGCTGCACTGTACTATGAGCACCCTTAAACAAACACACACACACACACACACACACACACACATACACACCGAGTCCCAAAAACACAATACAATACTGCATCTAATCAGGGACACTTTTAAAATATTATTCACCTGAGAAAATGACAGAATAGGTGAATGTCAATTAATATACTTTTTATGAAATAAAAGAAAGCTCCTCTGTGGTTCTATCACATTCCTTGCAACATAGCAGAAAAAATACTGAGCTTCTCACTTGCAGTTTTTCCACTGTGTAGTTAAATGGCTTCCTACTATGTTTATCAAGGAATGTGCAGAACCACAGAGGGGCAAATCTTTTACTAAAAAACTAACACATTACATTGCATTACGCTACATTAGTTTTAACTTTTGACTGTAGCTGAAAGAAAGACCCTTAGGCACAAGAAGTGTATGTCCCCACCAGACCCCATAAAGTTGCTAAACTAGTGGGAATAATTTGAATAATCTGCTATATTAGCCCTATAACTTTCTACAGTAATATGAAGAAGTCTGCTTCCATGGTACTGGCGGCAGGAGTGTTTGATAAATAATGCATGGACTTCATTCCAAATGGGATGAATCCCTTGCAAAGGAAACTGAATTAGGACAAGCATAGCTTTCTAATATAACTGTGGAAGATATGGATTATGAGAGTAGGTTTCCTAAGTACAGAGGCTTTAATACGTTGGCTAAAGCACTGGAACAGCTGGCACATTGAAGGAAGAAAATCTATCTAACTGGGCTAATGATACATAATTGTGCATATTGACTCTGTATCAGTTGTTACCATGCTTAACAGGCCCTTTCTGAAAAGCTGATGTTATAACTCTCTATTCTACTAAAATTATTATGTAGAAGTTTTAGCAATTATCTCTAAGGCTAGGTTTTACATTTATAATGTGCAGGCCCCGTTAAGAAACTTAACAATGTTTTACTTGTTTAATGATTATAGTGGTGGTCACATGATTATTCTAAGTAAACTGGAATGCTATTAGCTTCCTATGGGAGTGAATTATGGCTTTTAATTGAATCTATATATTTAAATTGTCTTTATTTTTCTGTAAGGTTTTTCCCATTGATTATTCCTTTCCCATAATACTGACAACGTTTCCATGAATATATTGTATTGTAGCATAGCTCCCATAAGAATTACATAGAATATTTAAGCTTCCTAATTATATCTGTATGTATATCTATTTTACTGCAAGACTTGGTTGTTTCTTTTAATTAAATACTGTTAACAGTTTACATAAGTATAATGCTTTATGCCATAGCTGCCACAAGAGGTACTTAGAGTAAGTGATGGAGAGGGTTTTGTTAAATAGAGCTTTACTAGTGTAAGTATCAGAAAATATTTTCATTCTCTGCCTTTTGTTTACAGTACACTAACTGTAGCAACTAGCCCTGAAAATATCCAGTATTTCAGCTGTAATTTCTTTTAACTGTGCTCGGTGAACCCATTCAAGCAACTGGAAACTATAAAGTGCTGGAAGAAAGAAACTTACAGCATCAAAAAATCAATATAGGTCATGGTTGAGACTCTGATTAATGAGGGTATTTGGAAATCACATTGCCAGAGATGATATCAAGCAGTTACTGTTTTATTTACCCCCTAAAGATTCTGATAATTAAGCTCTAAGAGTATTTGTCTCCCCTTAATTGTTGCTAGGTAAAATAGTAAGTTTAATTACCTATAGCTGTAGTTTTTTGCATTATAGCCATTACTAGTGCATATTACTTCTTCTTCTTCTTCTTCTTCTTTCGGCTTTTCCCAGTTAGGGGTCACCACAGTGGATCATCTGTCTGCTCTTGATTGACAGTGGAGTTTTACAGTGTAGAGTTGCCAGCCCACCGCCCAACCTTCCACAGAAAGCACACACACGCACACACTCACACCTAGGGCCAAATTAGAGTGTACAATCCATCTACTGCATATCTTTGGGATGTGGGAGGAAACTGAAGCACCCAGAGGAAACCGCGTCCACAGGGAGGTCATACAGACTCCGCACAGAAAGCACCCCAGCCGAGAATCAAACCGGAGAACCTCTTGCTGTGAGGTGACAACGCTAACCGCTGCACAACCGTGGCCGCCCTCTACTAGTGTATATTACTAAGAAAAACAAGATTACCCTATAGCTGTTTTGTAATTACTGCAGTTAGTTATGATTTCCCCAGGGTGTTGTTTACAAATAAGTAAAATCTACTTACTATAAAAATAAAAATTACCAAGGTACTATAGTTCCTTTAACTTCATACCTACCATCAACCTACACCATTTTGTTGATTGTCTTTTTCTGATTGCAAGCACACTGACTGGCTCTAACTGCTCTGATCACCTTCAGTTCACTTGGGCTTTCTCGTCTCACTTACCCTATCCCCATTTCCCACCCATCCCTGCTATGACTAAACTTATTTCCAAATAGCCAATCCTCTGACGTAAAACAATCTTATCACAGCTAAGATTAATCCAATTTTATATCATTCCAATTATCCAATTAAACTGTATCATACTAACACCTATCTATAACACTCCACTCACTTAACTACCTTCTAATTTATGTCTTTTAGTGTAATAAGTCATAAGCATAACCAGACAAAAGAATAGGTTTAAATCCCTGAGATATCAAAACTCAATTACAATTAACAATTATTCCTACCCACCCATAACATTATTACTTTAACTTAGACATATCAACAACATTAGTAGTAAGGAATATAGTAACTTTATACCCATCAATCCTGCTATTTCTATCTATTACAGCTTACATAACCTCTTAACATACAGAACTTAACAACACGCATTCTATGTACACTACCCCCTTCCCACACCCATTATAATTAAAACATACAAATTTAATAATAGCACCAACTATTTATAATCCCACAAACATAAACCATGCACCAGTTGCCTTGCTAACACAACAATCTTACCCTAATGTTACACAGAAATATGATACATTTATATCAAAATGTTTACAATTTATAGTTTAATTTACATCACAGCTAGTATTTAGTGGAGACATTCAACCCAACCCTGGCCCCAACAAATCCAACTGATCTAGATCTTCACACCCCAACCCATCCCCAACAACTATTAACTCTCACCAGAAAATGTTGTATAGACTTACTACTACTTAATATAAATCTCAAGAGCATTCACAAATTGCCTGATACCCTTGCTCTATATACTCCAGATATAGCCCTTATAACAGAAACCTGCCTAAAACCAGATGTCTCTAACAAAAAATACTTTGCCAGGATACAACATATATAGGCTAGATAGACAACAGAAAAGAGGTCATGGTATCACCTTTCTATACAAAAACAATCTCAGTTTAGAAACTCTAGACCGAAACATCCCAAACTTTAACAATAATGAAATACTGTTTATTAAACTAACAATCCAAAGAAACATCTGAACATAGTGGGACCCTACATCCCACCTGGGAACAATCTGACTACACTGGAACACATCCTAAATTGGACAGCAACACCCCTCCTTCAGCAAACAATTATAATGGGTAACTTTAATGTGGACTGGTGTTCTTGCAACTCTCAAAATCCCTCTGACCACAGTAACCTACTCAGTTAGTCACAAACAATACAAAGATGTACTAGAGTAGACAAAACATCAAATAAATATTTAATCCTGGATCCTTACAAACAGGCCAAATTTATCCCTACACTCTGGCTGTTCCCCAGACAGCCTCAGTGACCATATTCCAACTTAAAAAATACAGAACAATAGAATACTAATGAAAACAAACCACACTGGAGCCAGAGTAAAGTTGAGGGCTTGTATCCCATTTATTACAGAACTTCTTCAGAACTAAAAAATAATTACAACTATTTCCTTTTATAAAAACATCAATTATGATGTAATTTCTTCAATTAATACTAAATTAATGTAAAGTGAAACAAGTATAAATATATATGAATACAAACATTTACCTAACCATATAAATATGAATGTAAATATGAACACGAATAACTATTGCTAGTCCCTATCTATCAAAAAACGTATGTATATATATATATATATATATATATATATATATATATATATGTAAAATGTTTATAATTAATTGTTAACATAATTTAAGTGACTTTTCACAGAAATCTTGTCATTTATATCTGGGTTTATATTCATCCTTAAAAAACAAATCTGCCATTTTAGCTCAATGTTTTCTAAAAAAAATAATTAAAAGAACCAATGAATTTGTCCCTATTAACTTTTTCTACTATAAAGAAACTGAACTTCTTAAAATTTTCTACACTTCACTGAGTGCTTAGCTAAAGCATCGCTTAGGTCCTTCTTTTTAATGGCTAACATGTGCTCTCTAACTCTATGATTCAATTTTCTTATAGTTTTACCTATATAAAAATTCTCACAGCTGGAACACACTGCAGACCTTCACTTTGGCAATTATATCGTCCCTTTGCTATTAGGGTATAATTTAAGTGCTTAAAATAATAACTATGTTCTCCCATCATGAACCTACACTGAGTACAAGTAATACATGGAAATGTACCAAAATGGGTGAAATTATCTTTTCTCTTTTCACACTTAGGTCCACTTTCCAATAATTCCTTCAAATTTTTTTGTTTTTTTTTGTTTATAAATCTCGGCTGGACTCCCACTACCTTACTCGGTTCTTCATTCCCTAAAAGAATTTTCCAATTTTCATTGATTATTTCTCTAATCATGGGCCCAGCAGTACTCACAGGTACAGGAAAAGCATGCTTCAATACCTCTTCCCCTGCTCCATTACATTTATTTATACCATTGACCTGAAATCCAACCTTTAAAATAGGAGAAAACTTAGCCTTTATGTTTTTTTGTACTATAATCAGTAACTTCCTTTAGATCTCCTTGATCATATCCTCTGTCAATAAATAACTGTTTAAGAAAATTTAATTCACTAATAAAATTATTTTCTTCACTAATTATCCAACTAAGCCTTATAGCTTGTCCTTTAAAAACATTGATCTTCATATATTTTGGATGATAACTTTCAAAGTGTAGGTAATTATTAGTCATTTTTATGATAGATGTTGCTACTAAACTCTCTTTTATTAATATCAATTCTTATTTTAACATCAAGAAAGTGTACTTCTGCTCCAGTATTACCTATGGTAAATTTAAGCCAAGTCACCGTCCCATTAAGTTCACTAAAATAATCCTAACGCTGTTCTCTACTACCTGCCCAAATAAAAAATAGGTCATCGATGTACCATTTATAGTACTGTACATACTTAAACTATTCTAATTTTGTGAGAAATTCAGGTTCCCACCAACAAACACTGGTGCAATATGTGCACCCATCGCAACTCCACTTGTTTTTTGGTAAACTCCCTCTCCAAACATAAAGATATTATTTGTTAACAGTAGCTCCACAAGCTGGCAAACCACAAAATGTCTTGTTTAAGACAAGTCTTATGTCTATCTAAATAAAGCCTCATAAATACTATACCCTCTGTTTGTTCTATCGCAGTGTACAATGAAGAAATGTCAAATGTACACAGCATGGTCTCGTCCTCATGAAATTCATATAACCTTAACTCATCTAAAAACATTCATGAGTTTTTCAAAAGACATTTACTGTTCTGTACTATAGTATTAAGTATTTCATCTAGGTAAATGGAATTTTTTTATGTTTTACTACGTGGGACAGACACTGTTGGTCTGAATGGGAGATGTTCAACATCTTGATGTATTTTGGGAATTCCAATATCCCCAGCTGTGACTGTTCAACATTAAGAAAAGTTCAATTGTGATTTAGTGTTGATGTAATAAATCCAATAAAACTAGATCAACTTCTTGAAACTTCTTTCTAACTACATCTCTAGAAACCTGTTTGTATTTATCTGTATCAGGCAACATATTACCTATTATGTCATTATACTTGGCAACATTCATAATGACCAGGCCTTGTCCTTTGTCTGCTTTCATGTATCTGATGTCACTATAAGAAATTAATTGCTTCAAAGCCACTGTCTGTTTTTCCGTTAAGTTTCGTTCAAAGTTCATTTTATTATACCTACCATTATTATATGAATTATAAATATCATTCTCACAAATCATGGAGAAGGTATTCAGCATATTAACTAACGGTGGCTTAAAATTACTTTTCTTTTTCCACTAACTGATGTTAGGCATATCATGATAAAGATATTTCAAATTTAATTTTCTAACATATAACTTAAAATCCAGTACAGTATCTGTGATCTTAACCCTATGTTCTGGTAAAAAAGACAAACCTTTTTTAAGAACTTCTATTTCATCTTCAGTAAATGGTCTGTCACTTAAATTAAAAATCTCATACAAACAGGCTAACGCCCTTTGGTTTTTCCTTTTTTCTTTCCCACCACTATGAATGCCTCCTGATTGGGAGGGGGGGGCTGCTGTTCCCACTTACCTGGGTGGTAAAAGGAGAATGTTCTTCACTACTAACACTAGAAACACTAGTCACAATCTCTCTACTGTTAGTGTTCTGATTGTTTTTACTAACTAAGGTCTTGTTCCCATTAGAAAAGGAATCAAACCTATATAAGGAATTCACCTTGTAATGTGAATTCCTCCTGTTCACAAAATTAATATTACTATTAGCTTTCTTTGTATTTACTAAATACGCTTGCTTCTGCTGATAAACATTGATGTCTCTTAATAATTTCTTCATTTTCTTAACCACCATATTCTCTACATGCTTATTAACTTTGTCTTCTAAGTTACTAAACAAGTGATGATGCATATGTACCATTGGATGTTCTCTGATAGTACTATCCAATTTTTTAATATCAGCTTTTAAAATATTAATTTGTTCACTGTTCCATTGTATAAGCACATTTCAAACCAGTATTGTTATACAATTCCATCAATTTAGAAAATAAACCATTATCAAATGTTGCCCCATTAGGAAATACATAAACTTTAAAACCCAGGGGTACTATTCCCAGATCAACACATTTAGTAAGGTATTGATTTTTGCACACTAAAGTCTTAAGTTTAAATATGTTTTCTCCAACAGGAGAAAATGATTTTTAAAGTGTCCTTCATGAACGTATTAGCATCTCTAGAAAGGCCACTACTGTTGTTCAGGTCATTAAATGGATCTCTTTCCTTCCTCTCAAGAAAGTCCATAAGTGGCATGTCATTTCTGAACACTTCATCCCTTATTATGGTGCCCTCATCATTGGATGAAATATCCGAACAGTTCCTGTCATGATGGTGTATCCGCATTTCGCCATTTCCTTTCATTCTTTTAAGTAAATCTTGCACCTTCAGGATGACTTCCTGTTAGGTTGTGGTTAACGTGATGACATCTTCTGGCGTAGGGTAAATGCTGATGTCACTGTAAATGGAACCCTGTGTAGTCATAGCATCACAATTCACTATGTAAACTTAGGATGTCCTTTTTCCAATGAGAACAATTAGTCCGAAAAGGTGCCAAATGCCTCCGTAAACTTCCTGCACTCCTGACTCAGCTCAAAACTAGTGAACAGAATAAACAAAGGTAGAAAAAACATTTCCACTGTTCTGAACAGTGACCAAAGGTGAAATGCTGGTGGTATGCAGTTCATATTCCAACCTACATTCTCCAACATCAAATAAATCCACATAAACTTATCACCTACCTCTGAAGCCAAGATAAAAAAAAAATGTTTCCCCAAGACTTCATAACTAGTTTAAAAATGCAACTGAGCACCACCCAAAAATCTTCCATTAGATACTGAAGTTGAATATTTTAACTCAACCTTCCTCAATATCCTAAACATCTTGCCCCCCCCCCCCCCGCAGAACAATAAGGCTAAAATACAATTATGTACCATGACAAACCAAAGAAACAAGATCTCTGTTAAAAACTACAGATAAGGCCTGGGAGAAATGGCTCAATGAGAAAACTACAACTAACAAACAGACATATCTAGAACTATGAAATCAAGCTGAAAAAGATATTAGATAGGACAAAATAAATTACTATAGCAGCGTGCAATCAAAAAAATCAAAGAAACCCTTAAAAATTGTGGGCTGCCGTCAAAAAAATCCTACAGCCAGAGCAAACTAGTACTCCCTCCCCACACTCACCAATACTAAATACAACATAGTCTCACAATTTAACAAGTACTTCAATGAATCTATACAAGCCCTCACAAACAATAATTGTCGTTCTCTTACCCAGACTCACTTAGTATACACATTAGATCCCAATAACTTCTCTTTCCACATGTCCGAATAAACACCATAGTTAAATATCTCAAAAGGATTAAACCTACAACACCTGCTGCTGACTATCTACCTGCCAAATATCTAAAAATCACTGTAGAAGCAATATCCTAGACAGCATCCACATTAATAAATTGATCCATCTCAAAAAAGTCCCTAAAATGTGGAAAGTATCACATGTCATCCAAGTATATAAAGGTGAAACTCAACAAAATTATCAAATTACTGGCCAATAGCAATACTATCACCATTATCAAAAATACTTGAGAGGTGTATCCATTCACAAATCTTGAACTATCTAATAACCAACAATCTTCTATAACAATCAGTATGGTTTCCATCCTAATCATAGCACTACCACAGCCCTTGTTAACTTTACTAACATTATTAACCTCCATCACAATGATGGCAATTTAGTTTTCTTCATCTTTCTTGATCTGTCCAAAGCTTTTGTTACTGTCTCCCATTCTAAACTCTTAACTACACTCTCAGAACTTACACTTAGCCATTCTGCACTTACTTGGTTCCAACAATATCTAATTGGATGCCAGCAAGCTGTAAAATGGTAGCAAAATCTTTCTTCACTACTGCCTGTAACATTGAGAGTTCCACAGGGATCTGTTCTGGGTCCTCTCTTTTTTATTATCTTTACTAACAGTCTTCAAAATTTCACCACGCTTACCTCAGTTGATCAATATGCAGATGATTCCACCCTGATTTGTGCTGCCTCAACACTACAAAAACTCAAACAAATCACTCAGCAGTCATTTAATGCTGTGGGATCTTGGCTAAACAATGCACAACTTATACGTAAACCTACCAAAACAAAACTCATGCTCTTCTATCTAACTAGAGCTGCAGACCCTCACCCACGATTCAATATCTCAGCATTAAACCATACAATTATTTCTCCAGTTTCCCAAACAAAATTACTAGGAGTGATCATTGACCATAATATAAAAATCAATATACACATATTACAGACCATAAAAAAGTTCACAAAAAGCTAGAAACCCTGTACACAAGTCAAAACTTTCTAAATAAATCTTCAAAGGCCACTATAGCAAGACCCTATCTTATATCTAAGCTACTATATGCCTCATAAATTCTTACAAGCATTAAGAAGTCTAACCTAACAAAACTCGAAACGTGCTATAATAAAATCACAAAGTTTGGCACAGTAACACATTTCAGATCCCATCATTGTTTGGCTTTAAAACAACTATCCTGGCTTGAACTACCAAATCTACTTGCTTATGATCAACTCATCTTCACCCATTGAATACTAAACCTGCCAGAAAAATACCAGGACTTCAAAATCTACTAACACACTACTCCAATAACAGGTTATTGTGTTCAAGTAACAAATCCTTCCTAAATATATCTAAACATAACAATGCACATGGAATATCCTTTATTCCAACTGCATAGCCAAAACTCAAAATTCCCTGCAATTAAATATCAGAACAACTTCTAGCATGACCAACTTAAAAAAAAAACTTCTCAGATCACACCTGTCAGAATCATAAACCTGTTCATGCACAAACCCTGTTAGGAAATAGATGTCTTAAGGGATCTAAAGGAACACAACCTGCTATTTTTGTATTTAAATACACTTCTGCGGTGGTGCAGCGGTAGAGTTGTTGCCTCACAGCAAGAGGTTCTCCCGTTCGATTTTCGGCTGGAGTGCAGGGTGTCCCTTCTGTGTGCAGTCTGCATGTCCTCCCCACGTTTGGGTGGGCATTCAAAAGACATGCGTAAATGGGTGTTTCTAGGTTGAACGTTGAGCTGGCACCTTGGCATTCGTGAAAATCTACTGCCAATCATTAGCGGACCGGAGTTCTGCTGTGGCGCCCCCTAACCAGGAAAAGCAGAAAGACAACAACAACCCCTAATAAGCACATCTACACTTACCTTGCTTGTTTTCTATCTACAATCACAGTACTGTTATTCTTTGTATGCTATCTAGACTTTATGATTGTATCAGTGAAATATATAACACGTACTTTCATTTTGTACTTTTATCTGAGATTGAATCAATATGTATCTTACGGTTATTTATAAATGTGGAGCTTTTCTCCCTGGGCCTCCACTGGAAAAAAAGATTTTGGCTAGTTGGACTTTCCCAGAAAACAAATGTAAAATAAATAATAATAAGTAACTCAAGTAGTAGAAGGAATTAGGTTTATCTGGAGCAGTAATGCTTAGCAAGAACCAGATTAAATACTGGCAGTCATCTCTGTGTCTTATATAGAGCTATACTTAACTCTGGTGGTTAGCCTTCATCAGAAAGAATACATGGATTTTTTTTGTTTGTTTTTTTAATGTTAAGTAGTTTTATTAAAATAAGAACTAAAAAAGCAGCTAAATTGTTGGTGAGTTGTCAAGACATTAAACTCTGGGCCCCAACAGTTTGTCATTGGAGGTTTTCCAGACAGAACTATAGCAGATCCTAGGTGTGCTGTGTGCAGTAGTTAACGGGTAAAGACGAAAAAAAGATACCTTGTCATAGCTTGAAGCTATACTATCATTTATTCAAAAGGAAGAAAAGTAAGATGTTCTTCATATTGATCGCTGCTGCTGTAGCCTTAGCTATATGGGTTTTATCCTGCAGGATATAACAACAGGCTAGCTTCCAAAGCTTCTGGGCACCTTCCATGTGCAAAATTGTTAAGTAGCTCAAGCTGAGCTGACTAAAAGACAAGTTTTGGCTTGAAGTCCTTCAGAGCTTTACTGCTGCCAAAGAGTATGCTCCTCTGAGGCTTTTCAGTATTGACGGTCAGCTTGTACTTTCCTTAGCTGACAGATTTTCCATTTTCTTATTTTTACTGATATTTTATTACTTTTCTTTTCAGGAAACGTATTCTAAAGCTGGGAGTGTTGTGTTTTAATGGATTGTCTCAAGACAGTAACACACTTAAACGGAGCTTTCATAGTTTCTGTCAGTTTAAAAGTAGTGTTATCTAACTGATAAAATATCGTATGTGGAGAAATTGTGTTTATTTTAAGGCTGTGAGGATGCCATGCTGTTTGAAAAGAAATTTTTGCTGTGTTTTTTTCTATAAAAAAGCAATTTTTTGTGAACTGGTAGTTTTACTGGCTTTGTTGTATGTTTTCCCCAGAATAGAGGTACCATTTACAGCTTAACCTTTGAACAGATCATCAATCCCATGGTCTTTCCTTCTTAATGCCAAAAAAAGAAAAAGGTAAGCCAACAGCTTTTGCCACCACAGCAGGCTAGCAATTTGCCTCAGACGCAGGTGGCTGAGTCTGCTGTGGCCATTTGTTGTACCTCAGACAACTCATCTTTTACCCTGGAACCCTCTGGTGTAGCATCTACAGCCACTATGGTCAGGGGTTAGCCACATCCTCTGTGGCTGTTGGAGTCCCTTCAGGGGGCAAGGGAGAGCCACTCTTATCAGCCCTGGGAGAGAGAGAACAAGGACGCTTTCCTGTTGTGGCAGAATGCTGTGCTCATCCCAGGGGAAGCAGCGGCTGCAATTAGTAAGACAGTTGGCCCCATTTTTCCTGTCTAAAAGAATCAGAAAACCGAGCATGTATCTATTCCTCAATTTTTTTTTTGATAAGAGTAGTTTACTAGGACTGATTCAGGATTTTATTCAGACTATCGATCCTTCTTGTAGAGTCGTTTCTGGTAAAAGAAAGAGGGATAACTCCTTTACTGAATAAATTCAAGATTCTGAATCTGAACAGAAAGATGCAGGGACAAATTCAAAGTTTTGTCCTCAGATTTCTGATTCAGACTCAGAGGAGAGCTCTCTTTCAGATACTCCCTGTAAGTTTTTCTCTTTCTCTGAAACTACTGCTAAAATGTCACAGTGTTTTCAGTGGTAAAACACCAAGGTTTCTCAATCCCTCAAAAACTACTATGAGTAGTTACAGAAGGATTTTCCAGAATGTACATCTATTCCTGCTGTCCTGTCTGCTTTACAAGTTGTATGTCTTACTGCCTGCAGTTTTCCTAATAGTCAGCCAGCTGTCCCTAAAGCAACAGATAGGATGTATAAAGTTCCTCAGTCTTTTACATTTGTATACACTATTCCCAAACCTGACCCTTAGTTGACCCATCTGCTGCTAAGCACTTAGTTAAGTCCAATCTTACTCTTTCTAATAAGGATAGGAAAATTGTTAATAGGTATGAGAAAAATGTGTATACTTCTGCAACTTTGAATTTTAAATTGTCATACTCATATGTTAAAGTTTAATTTGGCATATAATGAAAGTATGAGTAATGTTTTATCTACATTTTGTTCTTGTAAGGAAATATCTGCTTTAAATAACTTAGTTTCTTCTATTGCACAGGTCATTTTCATTACTTGCAGTATGTATATGATTCTGTCGATACTTCTTCCAGGGCTATGGCCTCTGGTAAGGTTTTAAAGATGTTTGCTTCCCTGCATTCACAGAACCTTCCAGATGATGTTAAATATGAGATTTTAAATTCTCCCTTGGATAGAGGTTTAGTGTTTTGCCCCTCTGTAGAAGAGGTAATCAAAAGAGTGATGAAATGGGCAAGCTGATCCAGGGAATCTCTTAAGATTTTAAAATTGCCCAATGGATTTTCTTTCTCCTCATCAATTTTTAGCAAAATAAATAAATAAATAAATAAATAAATAAATAAATAAAATAAAATGTCTCAACAGAATTCAGGTAAATAGAAATTTAAGAAGTGGCAAGGAGGTTCCAAAAAGAAGTCTCAAACCTCCCAAAACCAAGGGCACTCCAACAAGTTTGAATGACTATTCAAGAGACCTTGTTAACCCCTCCCATCCTATCACTCTTTCTCTTCCAGAAAGTCTGAATCTCCATTTTACTCTTTGGCAACAATTTTTTTTCAGAGAAATGGGTTCTGAAAATCATTCAGCAGGTTTACAGATGGCAGTGGGAGGTAATTCTTCCTTTCAAGGGCATCAGTCCTCATCCTGCAGATCAGACTGTTTTGCTTCCACTTGTTATTCTTCACATGCTGTCCCAAGGAGTGACAGAAGCAGTTCCTCCTTCCCAAGTCTGAAGAGTTTTTTTTTCCAGGATGTTCCTAGTCCCAAAGAAAGAAAATGCTTGAAGACCAAGTCTTGATTTTACTTTCCTAACCTGTTTGTAACAGTGCCCTCAAAATGTCCTGTTAAGCTTATCATCACATTCCTATTCATCCAGACTTCAGGCATTTCTTAAGGGTTTGTGTGCCTGGACCACATTATCTGTTCTCTGACTTGCCATGTGAACTAACCACTGCATCAAGAGTGTTCACAAAGTGTCTAGCTTCAGTTATAGCTCATTGCACATTGCTATAAGGTATCCACATTTTCCATATTTAGATAACTTGCTTATCTTTACAGAATATTTCTCAAAATGTCAGGAATCTGTGTGTTGGGTGGGAGACCTCTTGCACAAGTTGGGATTCCAAGACAACATTCAAAATTCTTTCTTGACTCCCTCACACAGAATTGTGTTCCTAAGATGTCAACTAGACATGTCAGTTCAAACAGCTATTATTAAACAGGAAAAATAGATCTGTATTTAGATCTATTTCCAAAATGTTCCACACAGATGTCAGTCACTGAGATGGAATACCTCAGGACTTTGGGTCTCATGGCATCTATGATTCCCAAGATACCCCTGGCAAGACTCCACATTAGAAAGATACAGTGGTATCTGAAACCTCTTTGGTCCAAGCATAAACACCCTTTATCTTTTCAAATCCCAGTACTGGGGTTTGTCAGAAGAGAAATCATTTGGTAGAGACAACATTGATCCTTAAATTAAGGTCTCCCCTTCTTCATCCCTTCTCCAAAGCAGTCAATCACCACAGATGCTTCAGACTTTGCTTATGGAGCAGTTTCAGGAGAGATAGAAGTGCAGAGGGTTATGGGACATCAAGGACAGATGCAAGAACATAAATATCAAGGAGGTGCTTTCTCTTATCAAGGTACTCAATTCTCTGAACCACCTTTGGTCCTAGGGACCTCTGCAAATGGTTACAGACAATACTACAGGTATGTGGTACATCAACAAGCAAGGAAAAACCAGGACATACCCCCTTTGCAGACTAGTCATGTTAGTGATGTATCTTCACAGTGCAATCTCACTCTCCAGGCATCCTACATTCTCTCAGAGCAAAACTGTGAGGCCTACATATTGTCAGGGCAAAACTGTGAGGCAGGTAAACTGAACAGGACCAGGGCAGACCCTCACGAATGGAGAATATATCCAGGGTTCTTCCAAGACTTGATACATGTGTGGTGAGACCTCTTTGCCTCATCTCTGAACAATCAACTGGCAAAATTCTGTTCCAGGACCCCATGCAAGAAGGCCTGGAAGAGAGATGCCTTTTCTTTTCTTTGGACAGGAATGTCCCTGTATACCTTTACACCCTTTCCAATAATATCCAGGGTATTTCTGAAGATTCAGAAGGAATCCCCAAGATCATTGTGGTGATTCTCTTCTCTCCCAGGCAACCGTGGTTCTCCCTTCTTTTGAAATAGCAAGGGGCAATTACCTCACAAACTGGATTTACTCACACAATAACAGGGATGCTTTATACACCCCGACATCATCATCTTCAGATGACTGCCTGGATGATAGGGTTTTAATTCCTTTTAGTCACCTATTTTCTGAGGACATGCAGCAGTTACTAATAGAAGCAAAAAAGCCTGCTACTAGGAAATCAGATATTAGCAGATAGAAAAGGTTTGCCACTTGGTGCCAGCAACATAACCAGCATCCACTCGGGGCTAGTTGTTCTCTGGTTTTACAATATTTGTGTCAGTTACTATTCTATGGCATTTCCTTTTCCTCTATCAAGGTTCATTTATCAGCCATTTAAGCATGTCTGCCCATGGATAATCCTCTTTCAAGGTAGTCACTTGTCAAAATGTTCTTGAAAGGGATTTTGCATTAGAGGATTCCAAGTAAACCAGTGGTTCCTCCTTGGGATCTTAATTTTCTGTTGGCGAAACTAACACTTGCTCCAGTTGAACAAGCTAATCTGGCTGACTTGAGGTTCTTAACAAGGAAAACATTTTTATTGATTGTTCTGACCTCTGCAAGAAGGGTATCTGAGTTGCAAGCTCTTATGGTGAGTTAACCTACCTTATTTTCCACAAAGACAGGGTTTCTTTGAGAAATAATCCTTCTTTAATGTCTAAAGTGCTATCCAAATTTTCTTTAAGTCAAAATATCCATCTCCCTGTTTTCTTTCTTGAACCTAAAAATGAGGGAGAAAGGATATCCCATACCTTGGATGTCCACAAATAACTCAGGTACTGTCTTGACAGAACTAAATCTTTCAAATCATTAGATCATTTCTTGTGAAGGTAAGAAGAAGGTACAATCGGTGTCAAAACAGACTTTCCAAATGGTTGTCTAAGGCTATTACCTACTGTTATACTCACCATGATAAGTCTATTCCAGGCAGAGTAAAGGCCCCCTCTACAAGGACCTTGGCTTCTTCTATGTTTTTTTGGAAAGGATTGGATTCTAGAAGTATTCTAGAAGCTGCTTCCTGGTCCTCTGTACATATCTTTACAGAGCACTACAAGCTGGATTCCTTCTCTTGGTCTAGATCATGCTTTGCTAGGACCATTGTCCAGGGGCTACTGGACCCTTCCCCTTCTACCTCCCAAATATAGTTAGCTATGGTAATTTACCCATATAACTAAGGCTACTGCATAAGGGATCAATATGAAGAATATAGTACAGTTGTGTAAGCTGAACTTACCATAACAGTAGATGTTCAAATGATCACTGGTGCAGTAGCCACTCCCTCCCTCCACATTCTTGTTTTTTTGTGTGTTTTGTATGTCAAGGTGTGGAGATTTATTTTATTTATTTTTAATTTTTTTATTCCTATCCTTGTCCTTTCAGGGCTCAACCTCCTTCTCTCTGGTGGCTGGAAAGCTATAAAGGGCTTTGTGCCCAAACTTTTCTTTTCATCACCTCAGCATGCACTGCTTGACAATTTGGACACATGAAAGATGCCCTAAACCTTTGGATGCTGGCCTGCTGTTATATCCTGCGCAGAATACCAGACAGCTGTGGAAGGGCAGCAAGGAGGCATTATACAATGCCATTATTTAAGAAAATAAGATGGTACCATTTGCCACCAGTTCACCAGACTAATGTATGCTACCTTTAAGGTTTTGGACATAGCTGTAGAAGGCCTTGTGGTTATCTTTAGCATGAGAGGCTATCTAGACCTTGTAATTTGCCTTGTTGCATTTAATTAGAATGCTTTGTTTCCTGTTTAGTTTAGTTAGTGAGCTGATGCCATTATGAGATTTGCTCTTTCTGATTTTACTCATGACTTTTTTTTTCCTTTTTTTACATACTCTGTTAAGGTTAGGATTCCACCAGTGAGGTGTGTTTTGGGAGTTTGTTTTGGGCTTACTTCTGGTAGGTACAGCAGCTTCTATGTAGGCATTTACATGGTTGTACAGGGTTTCTGTGAGCAACTCTGCATAGGTTGCTGTGAACTCGAGTTCAGATGGGTATTGTAAATTTGACAAACTGTCACTTAATAGGATGCACTTTGCTTTAGAATACTTCCTAACTGTTAGTATTATGAGATAAGTTATTTCAAAATGAGATGGTAGATATCTTATTTGTATTACTGACCCTTTAATTTGTAGAGCAGAAGGGTTTACATTGCTTTTGATATAGGCAGCATAATTTAAGACGCCATAGTTATGTACTAAGTTTTTTAAATAGTGTATATGACTTGATAGCACATATGTATTTTAAATTGTTTCATATTGATTTTTAATATTATTTGGAAGACCAAAGATGATTGGTTGAAACACTATTTATTTCAGATCACGTTTAGAGCAGGCAGGGCAGCTACGGCGGTGCAGCAGTTAGAGTTGCCGCCTCATAGCAAGAGGTTCTCCAGTTCAATCCTCGGCTGGGGTGCCTTCTGTGCAGAGTCTGCATGTCCTCCCTGTGATTGTGTGGGTTTCCTCCCACATCCCAAAGACATGCTGTAGGTGGATTGGACACTCTAAACTGGCCCTAGGCATGAGTGTGTGTGTGTGTGTGTGTGTGTGTGTGTGTGTGTGTGTGTGTGTGTGTGTGTGTGTGTGTGTGTGCCTTCTGTGGAAGGTTGGGTGCCGGGCTGACAACTCGACACCGTAAAACTCCACTGCCAATCATGAGCAGACAGGTGATCCACTGTGGTGACCCCTAATTGGGAAAATCTGAAAGAAGAAGAAGAAGAAGTTTAGAACATGCAGCATTTTTGATTGGTTGAACTGCTGTTTAAAAGTCTTCTTGTTTTTAGTTTTAATTAATGTCTGCTGAAGCATTGACGACACTGCAAAAGCACTTATGTTCAGTGAAATTGTGCAATAAACTCTCTTCTTATTTAGATAATTTAGACATATTCAGCTTGTTGCCTCATGGTATGTTTATTCGTTTGGACATTCTTTCAACTACCATTTAATAAATCCTATATAAACTGGCCAGTAGTATAAACAAAATCAGGATGTTTCCCTCTAATATGAGCAATCCCTGGGAAGGTCTTTAACATTTTCCAGTTATTGTACAGAATTCTTTTTACTCCATTGCAACTATAGAATTTTCCAGCTTCATGGTTTGTATTTCATTAGTATTAATGCTTGACTTTCTAATAATTATCTCCTTATCAGAAAAGAAAAATAGCTTCTATTTCCTTTGCCTTTCTTGTACAACAGATGAAATCCCTATCAATATTTATTTCAGTTTAATTTCTGTTCAAAAAGTATATTTTAAATGTTTGTCTCTTGCATAAACCTACTAGTTTTTCAGTGGCACAGCAGTTAACAAAGTCATCTTTGGGGCTTTAAGATCAGAAGGCTGTTGGCTGTTTTCCTACTCCATGGGACCACATTAGCTTTCAAATTGCTGAAATTGCAGTGCATCACTAAATAGTGCTGATGCTTGCTGATGGTGTTCCATAGGACCATAGGATCATAGGAGATTACTAGGCTATCAAATCAGAGGTCATTTTAAGCCTGGGCATACTAGTCAATGCACAAAGATTGCATTTAGTGATGCCTGCCCATGTCCAGGAGGGTTGTAGGTGCTATCCCCGGTAAGAACATATGGTGCTCCATTCACTCATCCAGGTTCCTCTTGAAGAGTGTCATAGAGGTTCTCTGTTTCACATGAATTGGTAGTTTGTATAAAAGATGTGGCAGTCTTTTGGATGATATATTAAACTGCTTGAGTTGGTGCTAGCTCAAAAGGATACCAAGGAATTTATTAGAAAGACCAAGGGCCTTTATTTACAGTTCACACATACATTGACTAATTTAAAACATTTATAAAAATCATCCATTACATTATTACATTTGCATTCTTTACATTTCTGCACTATTTACATTCATAAACTTTCCCATACCCTCTCATTTTCATTTAACTTAAAAACGTTTAATTAAAAAATGAAAAGCAAGCACAGCAAATTATCAGAAAATGAAACATTCTTAACTTGTATTCTACCCAACCTTTTTTGCTATAAATGAATCCTGTTCTCTTCACATATCTGTCAGAGTACATTCATTGTTAGGTTTATAGGTACTTCCTAGGTTACTGAGCCTTAAGGATCTTCAGAAGACAAACCATATATTCCTGTGAAGTTTCTAGCCCTTATATTTTAAGTCAGAATATCCCACACATGAGAAGAACATTTACATTTTGCCCCTATCCATAAGGGACAAGGGTGCTAAACCAGGGGAAATTTGCAGTATCCTATACTTTCATTCAGACTACATTTTAATTCTGTAAGAGATTGATTTTGCTTTATGTGGAAAGGAAGATGATTCCAAAGAGTTGGCATTCTCTGTAATACATAGGTATCCCTCCAACTTGTTCTATTTAAGCTGTAAAAGGGATTGCTTTAACCCCTGTATTTATCTGCATTTCACCATTAAACAACCCATTAACCAGATTCCTAATCCTGTTATTCTCAAGTGACAGTCTTAACACGCAATGTATTTTCACTTTGATTCCATACATTGATTTTTATACTGTCCCAAAACATTCCATAAACTCTCATGTCTTACATAATCAAAAGCCTAAGTCATATATCCTACCATTACTTCATTCTCTATACCTCCACATCCTATACAGACTACCACCTCCCTTACCAAAACAAATAACTCCTGATTCTTTCTATCCCTAAAGTTGAAAATACTTGATGCAACTACTGCTTACAAAACTTTTTTCAAATCCAACTGCATTAACTTCATAACAATTATAATCAGCATTATTTACCATGACTAATGTCCAATTTGTTATCTCAGTTTCCCATTTTTCCAAAAAAAATTTTATAATGTCTTCACATATGGTTGCATTCTGAAAACGCTTTGTCCATCCACACATTTGAGACTTTTATGAACAGATTTTTTGCCATACTTCTAAAATTTTATGCATAGCATATCCTATACATCTTTTCTTGATACTGACTCCTCTTTTTCTTTCTAAGTACCCCATTCACCTCTCCCATTTTTATGTTTTCTATACTTTCCCCTTCATTTTGTGAAAACATCTTTACTTTCCAATTTACCCCATCAACATATTGTTTCACTACCTCCAGAATATTCTCCTGTTTATATATTATTTTACCTCTCTTAGTTTTTATTCCTCCCATCAAACTATTTTCGTTTCTATCCATTTTGCTTAAAACACATAAAACACTACCCATTTGTACATATTGCTTGTCACAATATTTCATTTCCCAATATTTATGGTTCTACCCCATTTCCCTTTATCTCCATAACCTTCTCCAAACAATCTCTCCTCTCCCCACTGTCACCTAATCACTACTTACTTTCCTGTATTGTACCACTTCTCCTAGGTACATTCACACTAGGCACTGAAGGGATGAGATACCTTGCATAGACAGTCACACTTGAAAATAAGTTCCTTAGTTTCCTGGACCAGGTTCTGCCTAATACTATAAATACCACCTCAGGGCTCCTCTAAAAATGCTATAGCATAGTGGGACTAACTCAGTCAACGAAAGGATAAATAAATGAAAAAAATAAATAGATAAAATAAAGTTACATACAATAACCTGCTGGCTATAATTAATTTGTTCTCAGTTATATTTTTCTTTAGCCATGATGGATGCCAGCTACTATAATCTAAGTAGCCATTAATGGCTGCATCCTTATAAAGCAAAGTCAAATAAATGTTCACATTTTTATTTTTAACCAGAATATCCAGGTAACTAATTAAGTTGCAATCATGACTCATAGTAAACTATAAGAGGTAGGCTATTTGATTCAATAATTATTAAAACATTGCAGTTTGTTTGCCAGTCCTCCCCAAAGAATAAAAATATCATCAATAAAACATTTCTACAATTTAATATTTGACATAAAATCTGAGTTATACACATTAATTTCTTCCTATGCTGTCATGAACAGCTTGGCATAAATGGTGATTATAGTGGTCCCAAGGCTACACCATTACTTCCGTCTAAACAATCTTTATTTAAAGCACACAGACTTACATAACAGAATGAAATCAAGTATCTCTATAATCAAACAAATTTTAGAAGTGGAAACTGAATACGTTCTATATACAAACCATTGTCCCTTGGTATCACTGAATATGATAAATGCACATCAGTTCAAATACAAAAAAGTCTGCATGTCTTATAAAATACTATTAAAATATTTAATTAAAAGTAATAGGGAAAACACCAGGCACAGGATTCCCAAGCACTTCAAAAGCCATAGCAGTCCACTCAATGTATATTGAAAAACCAGTCATTTATCCACATCCAAAACACCATAGGATTTAACGCTTTTGTCTACTGCACCATAGACTTCATCAGAATCAATAAAAATACATTCACCACTAATATTTATACCGTTTTCAAGCCAATTAGTTCATTAATTAACAGCAACTACTTCATTAGCTTAAAGCAACAGTAACAAACTTCCATGTGAGATCCAGTTAAAAAAACTACATATGTAAAACACTAAAACTTATAAATAAATAAATTATGAATAACCATTGTTGTTCATATAAAATGTTGAAAATATTAAAGATATGTCGTGGCAGTTGTTGTTAAATGCAACTTGTTCCCCTGATATTAACAATAACATTACTATTACACCTTTGCTAGAATTGAGACAATAGTAGATATAACAACAGTATGAGTGTATCATTGTTATAAATAGTCATACTATTATGCGTGTATTGTATATAGGTTAAGCTTCAGCTTGTCATTAGAATATCTTATAGTATATTTATTAAAAAAACACAGGTTTACATCATAAAACATATTCATTGCTATTAGGTTTTTAATATTTTTAAATTTTTTTATGAACAACAATGTTTATCCATATTGTTTATTTATAAGTTTTAGTGTTTTATATATGCGTTTTTTAAAATTTAAACTGGAACTCATATGGCAGATTGTTACTGTTGCTTTAACCTAATGAAGTAGTTGTTAATTAATAAACTCATTGGCTTGAAAATGGTATAAATATTAGTGGTGAATGTCTTTTTATTTATTCTGATGAAGTCTATGGTACAGTAGATGAAAGTGCTAAATCTTATGGCGTTCTTGATGTGAATAATAGACTGTTTGCTTTTTCAATATACATTGAGTGGACTGCTGTGGCTTTGAAGTGCTTGGCAATCCTGTGCCTGGTGTTCTCCCAATTACTTTTTATTACTTATTTTTTGCTGGTTTTAAGGGGTAACACTGAGTTTTGGCTATTAAAATATTGCATAAAATCCTGCGCAACATTACTAAGACAAAGACATAATCAGAAAAATGGATTTATGTGTTTCTCTACATCACTGGCCATAGCTACCATTTTAGATCTTTTGCTAACTACAATAAAATGCATAGTTTAATTGCACAAATCTTTTTTGAGTCTTGGGCAGGCCAAAACTAAATGATGCTTGTGTATTTTCAATTATTTTTTAATGGGTATTCCCTCATCAATCAATCTATACATTATTTTCAGTATATGAATAAATCATTCAAAAAAGCTTCCTTCGCTTGAAATGTTTCTTTATTTAATTTTGTTATTATACATCTCAGTGCATGTTATAACAACAATGCCATTGCTTACTTTCAATACCTTAAACAGTTTGTTTGAGTATAGATTGTGTAACGCTTTCTTTTCTTCTATCACTTCTTCCTCTTCTTTCGGCTGTTTCCATTATGGGTCGCCAAAGCAGATCATCTGTTTCCATTTCTTCCTGTCCTCTGCATCTTGCTCTGTCACACCAACCACCTGCATGTCCTCTCCCGCCACATACATAAACCTTATCTTAGGCCTTCCTCTTTATCTTTTACATGGCAGTTCCATTCTTAGCATCCTTCTCCCAATATATCCAGCATCTCTGCTCAGCACATGTCCAAACCAACGCAATCTCGCCTCTCTGGCTATGTCTTCAAACCATCCAACCTGAGCTGACTCTCTAATATACTGATTCCTAATCCTGTCCATCCTCATCAGACCCAATGCAAATCTTAACATCTTTAACCTCCAGGTCTGACTCCTGCCTTTTTGTGAAAGCCACCGTCTCCCACCCATGTAACATAGCTGGTCTCATTACCCTCTTGTAGACCTTCCCTTTCACTCTTACTGGTACCTGTCTGTCACAAATCACTCCTGACACTCTTCTCCACCCTGCCTGTACTCTCTTCTTTACCATTCCATACTCACCGTTACTCTGAACTGTTGATCCCAACTATTTAAACTCATCCACCTTTGCCAACTCTACTCCCTGCATCCTCACTATACCTCTACCCTCCCTCTCATTCACACATATATATTCTGTTTTAGTCCTGCTGACCTTCATTCCTCTCCTCCCTAGACAATATCTTCACCTCCCTAGAGTCTCCTCAACCTGTTCCCTACTTTCACAACAGATCATATTGTCATCTGAAAACATCATAGTCCACAGGGACTCCTGTCTGATCTTGTCTGTCAACTTGTCCATCACCATTGCAAATAAGAAAAGGCTCAGAGCTGATCCTAGATATAATCCCACCTCCACATTAAACTCATTTGTCATTCCTACTGCAGATCTCACCACTGTCACACTACCCTTGTACATATCCTGTACCACTTTTACATACTTCTCTGCCACTCCCGACTTCCTCATACAATACCACAACTCCTCTGTAGGCACCCTGTCATATGCTTTCTCTAAGTCCACAAAGACACAATGCAACTCCTTCTGACCATCTCTATACTTCTCCATCAACACTCACAGAGCAAACATCGCATCTGTAGTGCTCTTTCCCAGCATGAAACCATACTGCTGTTCACTAATCATCACGTCCCTTCTTAACGTAGCTTCCACTACTCTTTCCCATAACTTCATGCTGTGACTGATCAGTTTTATCCCTCTGTAGTTACTACAGCTCTGCACATCACACTTATTCTTAAATATTGGTACCAAAACACTTCTTCTCCACTCCTCAGGCATCATCTCACTTTCCAAGATTTCATTAAGCAATCTAGTCAAAAACACCACTGCCATCTCCACTAAACACCTCCATGTTTCCACAGGTATGTTATCTGGACCAACAGCCTTTCCATTCTTCATCCTATTCATAGCTATCCTTACTTCCTCCTTGCTGATCCATTGCATTTCCTGATTCACTATCCCCACATCATCCAACCTTCTTCCACTCTCTCATTCTCTTCATTCATCAGCCCCTCAAAGTACTCTTTCCATCTGCTCAGCACACTCTTCTCACTTGTAAGTATGTTTCCTTCTTTATCCTTTATCACCCTTACCTGCTGAACATCTTTCCCTGCATGGTCCCCCTGTGTAGCCAATTGGTACAGGTCCTTGTCTCCCTCCTTAGTGTCCAACATATACAACTCTCCATACGTCTTATCCTTAGCCTTCACCACTTCTCTCTTTGCCATATTCCTCATCCCCTTATTATGAAAATGATTCATGCAGCAGTTTGAGACTAATCTTCCTTCTTCCCTCTCACATACATTTAAAAACACCACCAATGCAGGTATAAGGGACTGGTTAGAAGTGCTCAGTTTATAAAAAAATCTTAAACATTTTCAAAAAAGGGTCTATGTTAGATATTCAAACTCTTAAATGTTCGAATCTCTAAAGGTCGACGTTTAGAGATTGAACAATTAAGTGTTCAAATAGTAATAAAAAGTAAAAAAAAAACAAGCAAACTGAAAAAAAACTAAAGGGTGTAAGCAGGGGGGCAAGTCCCCATACACCCCCAAACCTCCCGCTGCTTAAATATACCAACTTCAAGATCGCACTACAGGGTAGGGAATGGGAAATTGTCCATTCCTGCACTGTAGTGCACTGAAGTGCGATCTCGAAGTTGGTATATTTAAGTAGTGGGGAGTGGGGGTGCAGGGGGCTTGCCCCCCTGCCTAAATCCTTTTTTTTTCCTTTCTTTTTTTTTATATTCTTTTTATTACTATTCGAACATTTAAATGTTCGATCTCTAAAGGTCGACCTTTAGAGATTTGAACATTTAAGAGTTTGAATATCTAACATAGGCCCTTTCAAAAAAGTACTATCTTTCTTGTTTTACAAAATTTCTAAATTAAAGGTTTGCATATAGTCTCTTAAATTAATAATAGCATACACCAAGTCCCCTCTTTGTGCTAGGACAAAACCCAGTCCTTTACTAAGGAGTTGTTCTTCATCTCTATTTAACTTGTTCAGTGATAAATTAGTATTATACCATGATCCCCCCAAAACGTGCACGCTGATTGGCCAGCGTGCCCGTTGTAAATCGAGTTATACTAATGGAAAAAGGTCCGGTCGCCCGGACTTTTTTCCATTAGTATAACTCGTTTTTTTTAAACACTGTCTTGCTATGTTAAATGGGTTAAACATCTCGATACAGCTTTAAAATAAGCAACGGACATCTCCGTTGCTTTTTTTAGTGTCTCGCTATGTTAAACCCATTTAACATAGCGAGGCAGTGTTTAACAACGGAGAAAGCAAGATCTCCGTTGCTTTTATGTCTCGCTATGTTAAATGAGTTTAACATAGCGAGACAGTTTAAAATAAGCAACGGAGATGTCCGTTGCTTATTTTAAAACTGTCTCGCTATGTTAAACTCATTTAACATAGCGAGACATAAAAGCAACGGAGATCTTGCTTTCTCCGCTTTGCTCAACTCTGATGTACTGCGCAGGCGCGCAGTACATCAGAACTGCCGCGGATGCCAGACATCTGCGGAAGGGCAGTAAACAGGCATTATACTATGCCATTATTTAAGAAAAGTAACAGTTTCTTTTCTTAAATAATGTCATGGTATAATAGCAATAACCCACTTCTGGGTGTGGGTAATGCTAAATTTACCCACGGTTGGCTTTGTTTGGTCCTCGGGCTCCCGGGACCAAACCACGCCAACCGTGGGTAAATTTAGCATTACCCACACCCAGGCGTGGGTTATTGCTATAATCATAAATGGTCTCAGCCCATGCTTTATGCAGCTCAATGCCTGTAGTTACCCATGCTTGCCATTGCTTTGTTGTTTTAGTACATGCTTGCCATTCCTTTGTTGTGGTAGTATATGCTTGCCATTGCTTCATTGCTTGCTGGTACTGTGTAGGCTACAGCTTAGGAGGAAGTGATGTCACCTCTGCCCAAGCCCTTTCTCCTTCATAGCTCTCATGGAATGCTTCTACCATTTGGCCATTCCTTTAGCTGGTGGAATCATTGTAATTGCTCTGATTTACACTGCCACTCCTCCATTGCCATCTAGCTTCCCATTTCTTTGTGCTTGTCGCAGAATCCTCCTGGGCATATTTCATGTGGTTTCTAAAAAAGGGAGCTCTTAGGTTACTTTTCTCCCTTATTCAAGGACTTCAGCAGTCACAGATTCCTGCAGCTGCTCATTTTCAGGAGAATATTTTTAACCTCCTTCATAGTCTTTTCCATCACATTCAAATTGCTATATTTAGATAAATATTTAGATAAAAGCTTCATCCAAGATTGCCACTAGCTTCTTCATCAGCACTACTAAAAGGATTAACAGGTGCAATCAAAACTCCTGATAACCATTCTCCAGTGTTGGCTCTAAGTAATTCAATGCTTAAGTGGAAGCCTTCCCATTGAAAGTCCTCACATTACCCAATGAAGTAGGCCCAATATTAAAAAAGTGGCCAGTAAGGAATCGCATTTACTGCCAATGGACCAGTGTGCAACAGAAGAATATCAAAATTGGGAGGAGAAGACAAAGCATCTGATAATGTTTGAGATGATAAAGATAAAGTGAATAAGATAGGTAGCAGAATGCACACTGTGGGACAAATGAAGACATTAAGGCATCAGAGCAGAAACCAAAGCAGCACAGTTACAGAGGAGGTGATGGAGAACATAATATGGTGGTTTGGTTATATGTGCTGAAAAGTAGAAGAAAACCTGGTAAAGCAGATTTGGGATAGATAGGAACGAGAGAAGAATAAAATATGGTCTTCAGCCAGGAGATGGATACATTTCTTGAGAGATGACCTGAAATAAGTGGATGTGACTGCTGAAGAATGTAGGAGAGTGGCTCCAAATAGAGAGCTGGTAATAGTTGATATGACATGCCAATATCATGGAAAAATTGGGAAAGCTTTGTTATTGATGATGATTGTGATCATTTTTATAATATCTCAACACATTAAATAATGTGTATAAGTCTCTCTGTTAATCAATAAGCTACATCATCTACAGATAAGGATATCTCCATCCATGTATGTCTAATAAGACATAAAAGCTCTCATGAATCCATCCAAGGCTTCAAGATACAAAATAAAACAACAGTCAGAACAATGGACACCCTGCCTTTTGTCGTTTTCTAGTTGAAGTATGTCAAAACTGTAGGCTGAAACTAACCCTGACATCTGATTTAATGCAACAAACATCCTGAGTTGTAAAATATCTGAAAAAAAAACAGGTAAAAAGGAAGATCCTCAGTGCTAAGCATCCTGGATTGTTTTTCAGTGTGTCATCAAAAGTCTGTCAGCTGGAGAAACACACCACAGTGATTCACACTAATCAATAGTGGAATCAAGGGTGCATGCCTGCTTGTTGAAATAGATGCTCCAAGAATAAACTCATCTTATATGATGAGGAGAGCTTTGTGTTGTTATGCTCCATAAAAATGGTAGCTTTCTTCTAAGCATGTAAAATTCACTTGACACTAATGTCTAACTTTATCACAACCATCATTTTCAAAATAAATGAACTTACTATCTGCTTATTTAATTCCTAGGGGATTTCATCTTACCCAGGTATCTTCTATTTTGTTTCTCTAGCAAGGACCAAAATAATCTTGTTGACGATTAGAGAATACAAAAGGCTATCCTGTATTTTGCTACTAATAGATGAATAGACTTGTTTCTTACAAGATGTAGTTGATCTCTCAAATCAACTACACATCATCTAATGGGGAACACAAAATAAGGTAATATTTAAAACATTCCAGATACATGCACATAAACTATAGTCAGTTGTCCATATCCTGGTCCTTCAGTATCAGAAACATTCTCTCAACCTGTACTTGATGGAAGCACAAGGCCAAAGCACTCCATGATTCAAAGCAATCTTGAAACGTCATGGTTTCAAAACACTATACTTTAAATCTAATCAATAGTCAAATATCTTGTGTATTTCTGATTTTACCCTCTTCATTTCTTCATGCAACAAAGTGGAGATTAATTTTCTCTTGGTGAATTCTATATTCTAACAAAATTTCATTAACCCTATCCAAACCAACTGTCTGTGGAATGACAGTATACACGTCCTTTATATCAATTGTAACCAATAAGTCATTTTTGTCGAAAACCAGGTTATTAATATGTTGTAAAAAAGTCCAAGAGTCCTTACAGACCTGGGTTTCTCTTACTAACAATTTTTTCAGTTCATAATCTATGTACTGGGCACATGCTGATGTAATAGATTCTCTCCCATCCACTAATGGCCTCATGGAGGGGGGGGGGGGGGGTCAATGAGGCTCTTGTGGATTTTAAGTATAATGAAGAACACTGGGATCCTTGGTGTAATGATGTTTAAATAGTTATATAATGAAATGTCTATTCTCCTTTCTATAACATATCATTTAATTGTCCTGTAAGCCCCATTCAATTCATTAAGTGAGACTTCTCTATAGTTGTCACTACTAAGCATGCTATACAGTTTTTGATTATAAGTTACCACGTCCATAATCACAACCCCTCCCCGCCTTTATCTGGCTTCATAATCCTTATGTCCTGTCTTTGTAATGATTTCAAACAATTTTGTTCTAATCCACTAATATTAGAGTCACCATGTGTAGATAATTTTTTGTATTTATGCAGATTATATAAATCTAGCTCGCAAAGCTTCTCATAGACAGTTAACCTAGGATGTAACGGGGGATTTTAAGTGGAACTAATCTTAAAAATATTCTTATTCATATTAATTTCTGAACTCCCATGTATTAACTGAACCAGCTTTTCTCAAACAGATCTTTAAATCAATAATTGTGTCAACTGCATTAAATTTCTTACTAGGTATAAATGTCATTCCTTTTGAAAGAAAATCTACTGTTGTTTCTTCAATACCTAATGCAGTGTAGTTGTACACAGCAAAATCTTTTTCTCTGTTGAAAACTACGTCACATGGTAAATCATGAATATTAAGCTCAGAGCAATTTAAAAACTCTTCTTCATTCATTGAATAATCAACAATATGGTCACTTAATAATGTATCAGATTGTACAGTTAAGTTCTCCAGTTCCTCGTTTTAAGCCTGGCCCCCTGAAACCCCTGGGCATAAAAACCCACCTGGGGTTGTGGTTTCTATTAATGTTGTTGCCTCTGTTCCTTATCCTTTCACTTCTCCTTAGTTCAGGATAGTCCCTGTCATAATTAACATCAATATCCTGGTTAGCATCTTCTTCTTGGATAGTCTTGCTAACTGGTGTATGATTAATGTTATTAAATGTATTTCTAGTAGACCTATTAATATTCCGGGGTTTAGGATATGCTGTACCATTGGAGTGGTCATTAACATCCCTGTCAATTTTATTTAACTTCCCCACCTTAAGCTTGTTGATATGCTGGTCTATACTGTTATATATCCTTAAATGTTCAAATCTCATAGAATCATATCCTTCATCTTCGCGGATGTTTATATCCAAATTGTCCAGCTCCTTAATTAAATATTTATTTCATTGTCATTGTTCTTGACTAACAAACCCAGCAGTTCCAAGCCGCATTTATTGAAAAACTGTAGTAGTTCCAGATGAAAAACAGCAGTGCATATCATACCTCCACAGAGAAAATCAGTCAATTAATCATTATTAACAAAACTCCTTTGCACCCCAAACATGCATACACAGCACTCCCATATCCTTTAATATGTCCTGTATTATCTGCATATGGATGGATCTACTGAGTTGTGGAAGAGTAAAATATATTCTAATTCAAAATAATTGTGATAAAATGTCCTTTATTGTGAGGTGACATGATGGTGACCTTTTTCATGATGTTTTGTGGTTTCTGGCACCCGGCATAGTGCTTTTGCACGAAGACGTGCATCACAGCATTGGGGTTTCTCTGCATCTGTGCTACATGATAATCAGCAACCAATTTAAAAAGAACAAAGGTCCAAAAGCTAGTAAACTGAAAAGCATGGAGAAAAGCCACAGGAAAAATACATATATATAAATTAAAACTTTAGTTAGGTTAAGCATATTTGTTTCTCAAAGGAAACTTCTTCGGAACAGAAACACACAGTAAAAAAGCAGACTTTAAACAGCATAATGCAACAATCACATTATTCATTTTTATAAAACTCCTAAACAGAAGATGGAATATTTTTGGTAGATACTGCTGAATGCAACTAAGTACCCCGGGGTTAAATGAATTTGCTTCTATTAGTAGCATGCTAGCTGTTAAGACTGCTACATTATAAAATATATTTAATCAAATAATGTGTTTTTATTTTTTATGATGAAACTTAATAAGGAATATTTTAATTTGTTTGATTTATTGAAAGAGTTTTTAGGGTTATAATATATTGATATATTTTCTACTATTTAGGAGTTTAGTAAGTAGTTAATGTGTCATGTGACTTCTTGTTAGGGTCATGTGATAGCTGTATGATGCTACTTAATGTCTGTTTTTTATTGTGTTTGTTCTGGAGAAGTTTCCTTTGAGAAATAAAAGTGCCTAACCTAATTAATTTCTACAAATGTAGTTTTCCTGTGACTTACATGCCTTTCAGTTTACTGCATGATAATGAGACAGTTAGCTGACATGCATATGCTAATTAGCCATGTGCTTTCTCTCACTGTCTCTCTCACCCATGGAAATGCCTGTAGGAAGGCTTCTATGAACTGAATCATTTATAAAATTCACTTGACCATGTAGATTAGTATGGCTGCTCCTTCCTCATCACAGTAGTGAACACTGACAAAAGGCCATTGTCATCTATTGAGGTAAGTGCTAATGAGTTTAATGGTAAGGTAGGGCTACAAGGTGTGTGCATGAGTGTCTGTGTGAATGTGTATGTCTGCCAGGGAAATGGCGGTAGTATAGGTAGGTAACTGTACTGTTACAGTATGGGAATTAGGAGGGAAACAATAGCCACTGGGGATAACTCATCATTTCTGTGCCTGAGCATCACTTTAGCAGTACGGGGATCAGAGGAGAAACAGTAGGCACCAGGAAAAGCTCATAATTCTTGTACCTTAATGACACTGTAAGTGTACAGGGATTATGGGGGTGGCCACACTAGACTCCAGGGATAACTCATAATTCTCATACCTTAGCATTTTACCAGGATGGGAGTCTGAGAGAAAAATAGACATCAGGGGCAACTCATAATTTTCGTGCCTTAACTGCACTGTAACTTTACTGGGAGCTGCAGGAAACCACTAGAAAATACTGATAACTCTTAATTTCAGTACCTTAATGACACTTCAGTAGTACAGTGTTTAGGTGGGTGTAGGGAACACTAGACACCAAGGATACTCACTACAGCATGCATTAAAGGCACATAGATAAATAAAAGGTGAGGGAAACCATTAGACAGCAGAAAAAAGTTGCATGCATTCAAAGGTACTAAACAGACCCAACCTTGTGCCCTCCCACCTTCCAAAGAAGATATTAGTCCTCTACACCGTCACTGTGCATCAGTTGTTTACCATTATACAATAAATACATATACAAAAAATATGGGGGAAGGGATTTTAACCAGAACAGTAGACATCCCCACATTAGCCCTTTTAGTGCAGCATGCGTTTTTTTTTTTTTTTTTTTAACTGTTTCTTGATGGCCTTGGACATTATGCAATGCTTGCAACATGATGTGCCATGTGATGCAGAGGGGCAGGAAACATTTACATAACTTGGCACCTCATAATCAGCTATTGCATAGGCATGCATTTGTTGAAGGATATGCAATGTGAAACTCAGATTTCTTGTATTAAGGGCTGACTGGAATCATTTGTGTATTACCAGGGCAGGGGAAAGGATACTTATCCACATTTTGACAACAAGGACAGGAATGGGGTATGTGGTGGGCTGGCATGTATGTGTTTTGCTGTGTGCTTGCGTGTGTGGCAGATTGAGAGATGGGGATGGGGGTTACCTGGGCTTACATGATGCAGCCACTTTAGTTAACTAGAGTGGGAAGTGCTGGTCTGTACCTCACAATGGTTACCTGCAATTCATAGATGTGCAGATTAGCTGATAATGAGGTATTTTCAAATTGTGTATGAATCACAAAATACGACATTGTGGTAACAGGGCCTTTTGACCATGGGCACTGTAGCCCATGCTGGGTATCTTAATGATTTTCTGGGATAATGTCTTACATCCAAAATATCAAGATGATTCATAAAGCAGATACATTAATTAGCTAATTGCCCCAACTCCAAAAGTAGAAAAGTGAAAAATGTTCAAGATACAAGACAATCTGAATAAAGTCAGTTATTTGTCGAATGGAACATTTGTTGTACTGTAGTGAAAATCCATTTTAATGCACAAATAGTAAAGTTGTTGTCTAACATGCTTAAAATATAAAGATGTGCCTGCCTTCCTTAAACATAGTTTATGCTGACTGCCGATGGGTCATATTTTAAATTTTACACCTCAACATGTTTAATGTAATAGTAGTAAGCTACTCAGTACAAAACAAAGGCATCCACTGTTAACATATATCTAGCCACACAAATCCACATAAAAATGTTAAGATCTCTTAGAAAATAATGATAATAACTTGCATTCTCAAATATACAAAACAAAAATACCAGATTAGAGACCCACAAAAGATTAAATGTATATTCCTCCGATGGATAATGACTGATTAATATAATTTATTTCTTCATGATATTTACCCTGTAACCTGAATGTTTCCCAACTACATCTAATATCTGAAATTATTGTATAAAATCTGCCTCTGAATGACTCAGCTATACAAACAGGTCATCTCAGTAAATAAATATATTAACTTATACTCTATTAATCAAATATTCCTCAAGTTTAGATTTTTGTTTCAATTCTGCCCATGGCTCCAGATGCAGCACAAAAAGTATGCAACCAATTGGATACCAAGCTCTTCATTCCAAACTCAGAGAAAACCTAGATGGAGCCTAATATTAAAACTAATTACTGCATGTGACCCATCGTAAATTTGTTTAAGAAGATGGAACAGATTGTACTGAAAACTACACAAGAAGGAAACCAAAAGGCTCCAGTGCACTTATCAAAAAATTTTCTACATCCATGCTTATAATAAAAGACACACATCCTGTAATCTCTATATTTTATATCAATAACAAGGTCATAATAAAATAGTCAAATGTTTGGCTCCAAGAAAAGAAGCTGGATGGTTCCATAATAACTAACGTTAGCATAGCAGGGGCAAACAGATGCTAACATGCTCATAAAAATTACCTTGATTTCTTATGTATAACATTTTGTTAAATGGGTTAAGCATTCTAGACAAAATCCCACACTCAGAAGTGCAAGGGGGATGATAATGACAACTACACATGATTAGCAATATGTACGCAGGTATACAGTTGTAATACATTTGGATGCAATGCTATATAAACTGAATGCCATAAGTCTCATATCATTGTAGACTATACAAGTATTATAAAACTTCAATGCATGTATTATGTGAGTAATCTTTAAAATAATGGAGGAAAAGAGCATCTGCGAGACTGAGTTACAATGAGTAAGGGAAGCTGTGTTACAGTAGTAATCTGGAATAGAAAACAGTTAAGAAGAAAATGGAACAGAAGACTAATTTTACTATAAGGAAGAAAGAGGGCAAATCAATGAATGAGAAACTGATGGCTAACATGAATTGGAGGGATAGCTTAAAGATCATAACTGGTTCTGCAACAGATATTAGTATGTGAAACAGAGTATGCATGAAGCAAACTGGTTGCTAGGATGTTGCCTCGTGTGAGTTCTTCACCTCTTCATATATAACCAAGACACAGGAACTACATCTGTCCTTAACACATCATTCATGACTTCTTGAAGCCAGTTCTAAATTCACTCATCTTCAATTGCCATGACTCGCGGAGGATATTAAGCAACACCAACTGTTTCTTTGAAGCAATTACTCATTAATCTCACCAACTTTTCAATCAGAACTGGAGCATACAAGAGCTGCTTCTCTTTTGAAGGTTATATTTTCAAAGCAAACTGAGCTACAAATATTTCAGAGTGGGAGCCATTCCATTTAGTTATACAATTCCTCTTACAGTGTTTTGCAAAATATGCTGTAAAACCTGTAAAATCTTAGGAAAAGCTATGAAATGTTTGCCAGCTTGTTGGTCCTACATTTACCACACCATTCTAATTTAACAAGTCAGAAGCATAATGCGAGAGATCCTTGAGCCCTAGATCGTTTATCATAAAATATTGGCCCTAAAAGCCACATTAATGAATTTCAACTCTTTACAGAGTAACTTCAGAATCTCCATGTCTCTTTATCTAAGTATCAAACTACTTTAAGCTGTGCACCTTGCAAATATGACTTATCAAGGTTAGGATCTGCCACGTTATCACTTCCTGCAAAAATAAAACATCCTGAAAAAAATCTGCTAAAGGAAGCAGAGTGTGATTACTTCTGTGGAAATGGTAAAAAGGTTACAAACTCATCTATTAAATACTTCCTACCATTTTGCAATACTACACAAAAATATAAATCAGATTGACTGCAAAGTTTATGGTAATTTTTGTATAAATTATAGATTGTGTATGCATCATCCTCATATGTTTTTATGGCATATGTCATTGTAATGCAGTCACTAATCAACATTGTATATATTATGTCTAAATGTCTATTTTTATGGCATATGTCATTGTAATGCAGTCACTTATCAACATTGTATATTTTGTGTCTAAATGTCTATTTATAATTACTCTATCACTTGTCAACTTTGCATGCTACTTCTAAACTACTGAATATGATCACTTTGTAATTGTATCTTTTGTGCTGTTTTGAACCTGGTTTGTGAATCAAGAGTGGTTGCTGACCAGTAACCACTTATCTGGTTAAAATTTCAAACAAATAAAAATATATGGGTCAACTTCACATTACTGAAACTTAGTCAAATTCATTTGACTGAGGCCACAATACATAATTTTCAAAATACTGAAAACTCATTTGACTGAATCTCATTATACTGAAAGATTATGATCCTGAATTTTAAAATACTGAATTTTAAGCTATAGCTGTGATGTGTTTTTCCCTTCACCTGTGATTTGCTTGTGATAAAAACAAATTACTGTAACTTAAAGTTATGACTGTCAGAATACCAATGGTAGCGCAGAAAGTAGTGTTGTAGTGTTTCTAAATGTGGGTATGTCTCTTTATATTTTTATGGGAGGTATCTAATAGGTCGATGTTTCATATGCTCCCAGCAGTAGTAGCAGTGTGCACAGTACTGTAAGGTAAATAAAAGGTATATGCCCTTTTCCCCACTGTAGTGCGATCCTGGAGTTAGCATATATAGTTGGGGAAGTGTGGGGGGCCCCCCACATAATTTGGTTTTATATCATCCAGTTTCTGTTAAGAGTGTAAGTACATAGTTTTTAAGTCTTGGAAAGAGTTAGTCAAAGGTGTTGTAAGTGTGCATGTCTATGGTTTAAAATTCAGTATTTTGAAATTAAGGATTGTAAGCTTTCAGTATAATGAGATTCAGTCGAATGACTTTTCAGTATTTTGAAAATTAGGCATTGTGGTCTCAGTCAAATGAAATTCAGTATTTTGAGTTTCAGTCACATGAAGCGGACCTATATACATATATATGGGTTCACTACTAAATCTCAAATTACGGAATCTCGAGACTCTGAATCCTGAAGACCAGAATCTCGAGATTCTGTAATATTTAAATTAAAAAATATATATTTTTTAAAGCATATGCAGGGGGGCAAGCCCCCCCCCTGCACCCCCCACACCCCATGCAACTTAAATATACCAATTCCGAGATTGCACCACAGTGGAGTGAACGGCAAAATAGTGCCGTGCAGAGCAGAGCAGAAATGCTGGAGTTTACTCCACTGTAGTATGATCTTGGAGTTGGTATATGTAAGTGCAGGGGGTGTGGGGGGTGCAAGCCCCCCTGCACATACCTTTCTAAATATTTTTTTTTCTTTTTCTTTTTTTTTTATTTCGATATTACGGAATCTTGAGATTCTGGTCTTTGGGATTTGGAGTCTCAAGATTCTGTAATTCAAGATTTAGTAGTGAACCACATATATATATATATATATATATATATATATATATATATATATATATATATATATATATATATATATGGATCTACTTTGTTTGTTCGAAAATATGTTACATCGAACAAAGTAGATGCCCACTTCAGCAAATTTGCATTTCAATGGAAATGCACTTTCGCTGAAGCCTAGTCGCCGGATCGGCTGACTAAAACAAAAAAAAAAACACAGAAAACATGTTTTGCAGGGGGGCAAGCCCCCCTGCACCCCCCATGTGGGGGGCTGTGCCCCACCCACACCCCTACTTAAATATACCAACTACGAGATCGCACTAAAGCGAGGAAAAGAGAATATACCCATTCCGCACTGTATTGCGATCTTCGTACTTCATTTTCAAAGTCTTGGTACTTCAAACAACTGGTCTCGACCAAGTGGATTTCAAAGTACTGAAACTTCATACAAACGAAGTAAACCCATATATATATATATATATATATATATATATATATATATATGTATGTGTGTGTGTGTGTGTGTGTGTGTGTGTGAGTGAGTGAGTGAGTGAGTGAGTGAAGTTATTTATTTATTTAATTATTGCATTTGCTAACTGGGAAGTTCTGACAGGGAAGTTATGACAAAACTATGAAAGCCCCTTCAAAGTGGGGGCCTGGGTAAAAAGCTGCAAAAAAAGAATAGATTCCAGCACGGTAACAATAACAATTGGTTATCTACACAAGAAAGATACAATTTACCTATATCTGATGACAGCATCTTAAATACATATATGCAATTTACTCTAATAAATGATACTATCATGTAAACAGAAGAAATGCTAATAGGAGAATAATGTTTGAATAAGACAGTAGCATAGCAGAATTTGGGTTGAATTAGAGCAGCAGCAGGAGACATTAATTAAAATATTGCATTGTGCATCATAGCTATACACAATGTACTCTTCTACCATGATGTTTCTCTAGCTGGTGGAACCTCTTCCTACTGTTTTAGCTCATCTTCAAATCATGTAAGAAAATAATTAGAGGAACAGTAATGTACAGAGACATGTCAGTGAGTTGATAACATGCCATTATCTGTATTAAAGATCAGATCAGAGAACTGCTGCATTATACAGGAAAGAGCAGACTCTTTTACAAATACATATGTCCCTGAGTCCCAATAATTTGCTCAGTACAAGAATATGATTCAAAATTATAAGAATAGTATGTGAATATTTTACATCCTGCAATCCAGAAATTTACCAGCATGTAGTAAAATATTTCCTCGAGCTTAGAGAATTTATCTCCTCTGGAGCGCCAATGATCATTATTTAGTTCTGTAGTTCAGTTCTAGTCACCAACTAGTTAAATAATCTCTTCCTGAAAAAAACTAGCAGCTCTATTAACAGCACCCAGAGTTCAACAGCAGAAGAATCCAGAGATCTATTACACACCTATCAGTGTAAAAAATTAGGCATCTCACCTACCTTTTACTGATGCATATCTCCCTATGGAGTATACAGAATTATTCTGAGGGAAGCAAGCTGTATTTGGAAATGTTACTCTTTCTTTTTTTCATTCCACATACATTTATTTATTTATTTTATTTATTTATTTCCAGTTTGATAACCGTGGAGGTCCACTGGACTCAAGGAGTCCGTTTTCCCTGGAGGCCCGGGGAGAAAAGCTCCATATTACATAAAAGTAATACAAAAAGTAGTATTATATCACGAGATTTAGCAAAGTAGAATTGCAAAATAGAAGAACATGCATTACACACATTTAAATAGTGGATTAGGGAACCATTTGCACAGCATTTAAGACGAATAGAGGCGGCAGATAACGTGTACATAGTTTTAAAAACTAACAATTATAAATCATTGGTGAATAGTTATAAAAACTAATATTTGAAGGATTGCAGTAAATACAATTTGCAGTAGAGTAAGGGAGAAATAAAGGTGGAAAGTACACTATTTGCTTTAAATACATTCATGATATTGGAGTATTCAGAGAGAGGCAACTGTACAATAGAAAAAGAGGAGTGCATACATGGCAGCGTTGATTACCTTTGTTAGATACCATCAGCATTTATATGTAGGCAGTAATGAGAATCACAGATGGGGGAGAGAAGAGAGAAAAGTATGTACAATATTTACAACATATACATTCAAAGGTACTGGTGATATATTACGTTAAATTCAGAGAGAGGGAGTTGTGTAGGAAAACAGCATGGAGTAGAGGTGGATGTAAAAGTACATGTAGAAGAGTCTTAGCAGGTTAGGTAGGCAGAGTGCAATTACATTTTCAGTTAAGGGAGAGGTAGGAATGGAGCTGGGTTTTAAAGTGTTCAAAGTTTTCAGAAATTCTTAGAGAGAGTGGCAGAGAGTTCCATTTTTTGGCTAAGGAAAAGGATAGGATAAGCTGACCAGCGGGATGTTTTGGTTTGTGTATAGAAAGTGGATTTTGGTGGGCAGATCGTAGGGTTCTGTGAGGGGTGTAAGACGGTAAGAGGTTTATTAGAGCTAAATATATAGCTGGTTTAAAAATTAGTTTGATGGCTGTAGTGAGTTGGAGGTAGTCAATGTGGTTGGGTAGTTCTAGCCACTTTAGCAGGTGGAATGATGTTCAGTGGTGGAAGGAGTAGTTAGATTTAGTTGCAAATTTTGAGATTTTGTTGTAACAGATTTCCAGTTTTGAAGAGATAGTGGAGGATAGTTTTGTTAGTAGGGGTGCATGGTACAGTAATGATGGTAGTAAGTAGGTCATGGTGAGTGTTTGTCTTGTAGATGGGGAGAGAAACTGGGAGTTTCTATATAGCATGCCAAGTTTCTGATGTGTTTTCTTAATATTTAGCTGAATGTGTGTATCGAATTTCAGGTGTTCATCAATAGTAACCCCAAGAAGTTTAGCAAAAGGGACAACTTCTATGGTGGAGGTGGCACATGGCTGATAATATTGAAGAGTGTTTGTCCAAGGGGAGGGTTTCTGAGGGAGAGAAAAGCAGAATTTTGGATTTATTGGCGTTTAGGTAGAGGTGGTTTTGAAGCATCCAGTTCTCAGTAGTTGAGAAGGTAATTTGAGTTTGTGCTTGGAGCTCTGAGAGATTAGAAGCAGAAGAGGCTAAAGTTGAGTTGGCTGCATATTGCACTATTTTAGTGTTAGGAATGACAGCATGGAAATCATTAATTAATACATTAAAGAACATTGGAGCGAGTATGGATTCCTGGGGTACCCCGGTTGGTGTAGGTAGGAAGGTTGAGGTGCCAGTTTTCCATTTCATGACCTGAGATCTGTCAGAGAGATAGCTGTTGAACCACGTATTTTGAGAGAGATTAAGGTTAGAAAGGTGATTCAGAAGGTTGGTATGGGAGACAGTGTCAAATGCCTTGGAGAGATCTAGGACTGTGGATACAATTTCTCCAGAGTCACGGGCATGGTTTACTATGTCTAGGAAAGAGAGAAGAGCAGTTATTGTGCTATGGCCAGGACAGAACCCATGTTGTGTTGGGGTAAGGAGTTGATTATTGGTAAGGTAAGGCATGAGCTGGAGGTGGATACATTTTTCAAGAATTTTTGAGATTGGGGAGAGAATAGTTATTGGTCAGAAGTTTGAGATGTTACTATTCTTGCCTCCTTTGTGGAGGAGTAGGATAAAGGCTGCACGCCACAGTCTGGGGACATAAGATTCTTGTATGGACCTATTAATGATGATGCTAATGGGGATGGAGATACCATTTGCTGCAAGTTTTAGAAAGAGTGAGGGGATATTGTCAGGGGCGTTGGAGCATGGCTTAAGTTTAGAGAGAAGTTTTTTATGTAAGAGGTGGGGATGGGTTTGAGATGAAATGTGGGAGGAGTGTTGGGGATGGAAGGTTGGTTTTAGGTAGGGGAAGTGGGTTTGAGGGGAGAGGAGGAGATGTGATTAGGGAAGGTCTTGGTCAGTTCTGCTATAGAGTTGGTAAAGAAGGAATTGAATAGGGTGGCTATTTCTGTGCCTGTTTTACTGGTGTCAGGACATGGATTGTTTTTGGTACCTGGGTTCAGAAGAGAGTTGATGGAGTTCCAGAATTGTTTGGGGTTTTTGGAATGATTTGACTGGAGTTTAGTATAGTAAGATTTTTTGTCTTTTATAATGTGTTTTTTGGCTAAGTTGCGGAGTTGCTTATATTTAAGAAGGGTATCAGGGTACTTATTGTAGTGGTAGAGTTTCCAGGTTTTGTCCCTTTGTGCATAAGTGTTTTTGTATCTTTAGTTAGCCATGGGGCGGAGTTAGGTTTTATTCTTTTTGTTCTAGGTGGGGCTTGGGAGTTCAGGGTATCTAAGAAAGTGGTGTTAAAGAACTCTACGGCATTGTCTAGGGGAAGAGTTTTCAGATTGTCTGAGTTTGTTAGTTTGAGGGTATTGGAGAAAGTTGTATGGTTAAAGTTTGTAAGCTTATGAGTATGAATATATTGGTGTAGGTGTGGGGAGGAGTGGGTTGCTCATTGGATGAAGGCTGATAAGTGGTCATTCATGGAGTCTGGTAGGGTGCCTGAGTGTGAGATTTTATTAGGGTGGGAGACTAGGATCCAGTCCAGAGTGGAACCTGGAGGGTTGTTTTTATTGGGTCTGGTAATGGCATTTGTAAGTTGAGTGAAATTAAATAGATTGATAGATATGGAGGGATTATTGGTATTGATTTTGTTCCAGTCAATGTTCACATCCCCTAATATGTATGTCTCAAGCTTAATATTTGTTGAGACCCATAGAATAATTTCTTCAAGAGTGGTGGCATTGTTTCCAGGGGGGATATACAGGGCCATGACACAAATACTTTTATAGTTATTCATTTTGAGTATTCCTATGACTAGTTCAGTGTTACTGAACTGAGGAATGGGGTTTTGGTAAGGAGTGATGGAGAGTAGGGTAGAGTAAATTAAGGCTACTCCTCCTCCTTTTTTGTTTTGGCAGTCATATCTAAGTGCTTGAAATCCAGGGGGTAGGATTTCAGAGTCAGTAATGTGGGGTTTTAGCCATGTCTCCGAGACAGCTACTATGTCAGGTAGGGTATGGTATAGTCAAGTATGGAAGAGGGTTGTTTTGTTTTTTTAAGCTCTGGGCATTAATGGTAAGGAGCTTGAGATATTTATGGTTGGTAATATTGGTTGTGATAGGTGGAGTGGGATTTGTGATAGTCTTAGGACCGGGGTTGGGGTGAATGTCCGGGGTTGGGGTGAATGTCTCCTGCTAGGCAGAGGCAGTCAAAGGTGGAAGGGAGCAGGACTTTAGATTTGCTCCTTGTGGTATGTGGGAAGTACAGTATTGCTTTGGGTATGTGGTACTTAATTGAGGAGGGTATAAACTTTGGTTTGAAGTAGTGGAATGGGTTTGGTTGAACTAGAGAGGAGGATATAGTGTGGAAGTGAGATTTGGTAGAGGGATGATGAGAGAGAGATGTGGAGGAGGGGGATAAGAAAGAGGATGGGAGTTTGCAAGAGGAATAGGAGGTAGCATGGAATAGAGGAATTAGAAGCAGTAAGCCTATGGAGGCGATGAGAAGGCTTTGCGACAATGGAGAAGGCATAGTTAATAGATGTAAGGTAAGTACAAAGGAAATAGACATAGAAGAATATTCCCCATCAACTATCTTGGGAAAAGCTGTATGGCATTGTTCAACCAAAGACATGTATTATATAGAACACCAGCACAATATCAATGCTGTGTTCCTTTATTTGTGCAGATACCCTGAATCTTTTCACAGAATTATTAAGACCATTTTTACTGAGATTCTGATTGGTTTTCATGGCTGAAAGTTATGAACGTATGAACTTCTGACCAATTCTGGATCAGATGATATTTTCACATTAAATTTGTAGAAAGGGTAAATCATCAGTTTTCATATATAGCATTTGTTGAAGAGAAGCATTCATTATTTTTTTACTCTTTTGATCCCCCTGGAAATAACACTGTACAACTGTATGAACAAATTAATGGCTCCCTATTGAAATGACAGAACTCATATTGCCAAATCTTGAAATGATGAAAAAAAATATTACAGGAAGAGAGTGAATATTGAGCATTGCTCTTTTCATTCAGTCTTAATTTTTTTCAGGGGGAAATCCCCCCTGCTTCCTCAAATGAGTGGTGTATGCCACCTACACCCCCAAACTTATATATGTCAACTATATACTGTCATATATTAAAGAAAAGAGAACATGCCAAAAAAAATGGTAATCTCTGATCTAATATCTCTAAGCTCAGATTTTCGGTTACTCCGTCTTCACATTCTAAGACTCAGAATTGCAAGTCCCAATATTTGAAGCAGTTTTGCAAATTTAATTTCTACAGTTAATGATCTATGAGACAAGTACTGTGCACAAAACTTTGATCATATGAGTTGGGTCATCAAGGCTGCTTTATACATAATTTTTTAGAGTAAGCTTAACAAATACAACTGGTAAGGAATTGAGTCTGGTAGTGCACTTGATGCTGCTGTGCAGATATAGTGCCCCATGTCTGGCAAAAGGCAAGAATCTGAAAGACAAATGCAAGGTGTAATCATCTAATATAAGTAAAAAGCAAAAGCATTTAATTTCCGTCTTTCAGCCCTTCTTAGCATTTCTACTGAATGCCCTTCTTTGGCTAAATCAGTCGATCTCCAAATTCTGAAGGAGTATGAGGTGTAGCCCTCAATAGGAATGCCCTGTGAGGCCAATGCTTTTCTTTACAAGTAAAGCATGGGTTGACCAATAAGATGTCAATATATAAGATACTGGGATGAGGTTATGCCTAAAACTTTTTGCAATGCCAGGGCCCAATGGACTAGGCAGGAAGCCAAGGGAAAGGATTTCTGTAAGAAAACCTGATGGCCCAACCCCATTTAGTCAATTTTGGATTTTCTTACCCAAATGAATACCTCCTTACTCATTATCACTGATTTTGAAAGTTCCATTGTAGAGCAAAGAGAATAATGTAGCCCATAACACAAAAGATTGGTATCATATGATTGACATCATTACCCCTTTTATTAGGCACAGCAACAGATGAGCCTCTATGGGCTTACTTTAATCTCCACTTTGTGCATTAAAGTGTCTCTACCCCTTCCATAACCAACCAACCAACGTTGTGCTAAGTTGGGAAAGTATATACATAATGCCAGCTACCATAGAGCTACAATCTGTTTGTGAAGGGAGCTATGTGAGTCTTGAAGAATGCACTTGTGAACAATGTAGCAAAGGAAAGTGTCCAATGCCCACCACCTTTCTCCAATTGGTAAAAGTAAATAGTTGGATTTGAATTTTGTGATAGCCCCCATATAAGATTTTTTGGTGTTTGCAGCCCACAAATTGCCCAATAACATCAGCATCACTCTTTTCCAAGGAGCCAGCTTTGCAGAGGTACTGGTGGACCTAATAATACAGCGGATGAAATCATTAATGTTAGAACCAACAAATTTCCACCCATTATTATACATGGTTTCACTAGTAAACAGATTACCAGTGAAGCAAGAGATGAATCTTTTAACTCCAATTTTGCTTCAAGATTTTGTTTGGACATGACGGTGGATTCCATGACCATTAAAAATGCTGTCAAAACAACTGAAAAATTTTACTAGGACATGAGGACCTGGCAAAAGTAGTAGGAGATAGACCCCAGTTTGCAGAAAAGAAAAATGGAAATATTAAACAACTGTTAGAATTTTCAGGAACAAAGATTATAACACCTTGTACTAATAAGGTCTTTGGTACTTATAAATGTCTGAACTGCAGGATGCATAGGTTTATTTCTGAAGGTCCCTTTATAGACTTATCACATTGTAATAGAACTATAAAAGTACCAGGTGGATTTGATTGTTCCTCTACTGGGGTTGTTTGTGTTGCTTTATGTTTGTTATGCACAGCATTTTATGTTGGCATGACTACCAGAATTTTGGGTACTAGAATTTGGGGACATGTATATGCTATTACGAAACATGGTGAGAATAATGCGCTGTACAAGCATTCTGTAAAATGTTCCAATTTTAAGAAATGTATTTTTTCTGTTTTGGACGTGTTACATATGGACTTACAGGGAGGTGATTTTAAGAATGAAGTTGAAAGGAAGGAAGTTTATTGGCAGATTCGGTTAGCTGCTCACCTTCCTCCTGGTTTAAATGAAGCTGTAAATATCAAGTGATTTTTTTTTTAAGTATAGAAAATCTGTCATTTATTCTGTTTGATGCATTAAGAGTTAACATCAGTGTTTTCCTATTGGTTAACTGTTTAACAAATTTGGTTTAAATATGGCTGCAATATTATGTGGTTGTTTGTTTCTAATGAAGTCTCCAGATGAATAGCAGACTAAAAATGTGCTTTACGTTAAAAGAATTGTGTAGAGCATCTGATTCCTCCAGTGTACTTTTGCTGTTTGGTTGCTTCTCTCTGGTTCCTGGTTGTTTCAGTTTTTCATTGTCAACAAGTTTAGTTGCTGAACGGCTCCTCTTGGACCCAGAAGGGACTTGGCTGTTGTCATACTCTAGCTCCTGGAATAAGTTATCTGCTTCCATCATTATTCTGGCCCATCAAGCTTTTAGGGATTGTAAGGGGATTGAACCTGTGAATGAATCCATAATTAGTAATGCTTATTAACATGAATCTAAATGACAAGATAACTCTATATCCATCTTTATTAGCTCCATCAGCAACTAGAACATTTATATGGGTTAGTTTGCAGCCAGTCTGCCTTGTAGGTGGTTTAGTAGTGTTGTTATTTCCTCTGTTACCTGGGGGAATCAAAGGTTTCAGTGCAATGGATCTTGTTGCTGTGAGTAGGTGAAGTGTGAGAAAGGTGCAGGCATTCCAGCTCCTCTGAAGCAGCATTTCATTGGAATATTTTAGTTTTGTCCTGCATGAACCTACTTATGATTTTAGGCATATAAAGTGTTTGCATTCTAAAACTCTGCAGCTACAGTACATCCAGAATACTGGCTATTGGCACTTTTTGGAGTCTGGATTTTCCACAGCTATCATAGTTTTTTTTTCTCTTTAATATATCTCTGTTTTTCAGATTTCACCCTGGTCCACAATTTAAGGATAGCTGGCTTTGTCTACCTCAAGAGGTGCAAGGTTTACTTTCTGACTTAGAAGCTGCACAGACAGTAGAGCAAGGACAGAACTCCAGGAAGAGATCAGTGATGAGTTCTGAGGAGGAGGAGTCAGCTGATGGACCTGCTCTGGGCAAGAAAGCTAAAAGGAAAAACAAAATAGTTAGCTCAGGTCTAAGGGTCACCCCTCCACTCCTACCTGAAGCACCATCAGAAACTCAAGTTAATTACTCTGGGGAAGCAGCAGGGGCAGGGTTTAATGACAGAGGTCAGTCCCCTGAGGAATGTTTGGATGAGTTTATCAATTCATTGCCAGAAGAAGCGAGGGTTAGGCTGTTTTTTCCTAACCTTAGAATGGGATTGTGGGGCTTCAACAGCTATTGTTCTTGGTGAAAGAGGAAGGTCAGATTTTGGGCAGGATGCACCCCCCCATTCTTACCTAGCTTAAAGGGAGGGGTCCAAGGAGCTTAGTGCTTTGTGGAGTGAGGTCAGCCTCCTCCAGATGGTTATGTTCCCCAGTTTTTTCACACACTACTGTGTTGAACCTTTCAGAATCTAGCTCCTGGGGGTCTCACATTATGGCACACTTTCCCTCCAAAGTTAAAGAGAAGATCCTCAAAGTAGAATTTGTCAAAATATTTGATCTATTGGATACCAAGGGAGAATTAAGTGCATTTTGAATGCTGACAATTCTTCTAACAAGGACTTAATAGCAGAATTAACAGCTATTGGGAAAAATGCCACAGCCAGAGCAGCAGTTAAGAAATGGAAGCCATGGTCATTAGGTTTTATGGTGCTCATGAGAGTGATTATAGAAATGGACCCTAGCCAGGTTCTGGCCTTACTAGCTTACTTTGTGGATATTAGGACAGTTCATCATGTCAGTGGGGGTTCTGACTGGGCAAATTATGATCAGTATTTTAGGAAACTAAAAGCCATAGACAAGACCCTCAGGTGGAATTTAAGGCACCCCATCATTTGGTTGAGTACCATGTTAGATAAGCTGTCCACCCCTGAGACTGACAGTGGCATTAGTAATAATAGGGAAACAAAGTTTTGCTGTGCCTTTAAATCTTGGAAAGTGCCTTTGGCCAGCCTGCAAGTTCAACCATGTGTGTTTGTGATGTGGGGGTTAGTAGGTAGGGAGAGGTCTGGCATTCCCTTAGTCCAATAAGAGAGAGGCCGGGGGGGGATACATCTTCTACAATTAAGCAGCAATTTGGGGCCACATAGGGGCTTATGGCCCCAAATGGCAACCAACCAACCAATGAATAAGTCCTCTAGTCAAACCATACTACTCCAAGCTCCAATGCTGAAAGACAGATACTGCACCAAAGCTCCCAAACAATTGCAAGAAATTAGCCATATTGCTGATATATATATATATATATATATATATATATATATATATATATATATATATATATATATATATATATATATATATATATATATATATATACATATATATATACATATATATATATATATATATATATATATATATATATATAAATATATATATATATATATATATATATATATATATATATGTGTGTGTGTGTGTGTATGTATGTGTTATACAATATATGACAAAAATCACTTACTCACACAGTTACTGGTGAGCTATTCAAGAAACATTGGGTAAAGTATCTGAAAGCTGACAAAGCACTATTAGTGAAAAACACAGGCATAATATATGATTTTCCTTTACAGTGCTTCCTGTCTGGGTTAATGCCAATCACCTGACTGACAACTCAACCAAGTCATCTGGGGGTTAGGCTAAACAGTACGTCCCCCAATGATGTTGTTCGGCCTTATTTTCAACACTGTTTGCCTAGGCAAATGGACAGTTATAGAGGCAATACAAGTATTCTAGAAGTTACACAAGTTATAACCTAATGATAAAACATATGAAGCAGATTAAAATAAATTAGTCTCTTCTGTTTTCTACTTTTGCGTTTTATATTTAAGGTGACTTTATTATGATGTTAGAATTACATAACAATACATTGATGTTTCAGATTATCTATTCTAACTTGCCAACTGACTAATAATTTTTGACAAAATAAAAAGTGCATACAATAATTTTTCTCAGAATCATTTTGGTGCCAGTAATGAATCGATGTTTCTAGATTCTGTCATTAGACTGGTCTATTTCTCTTCATTAATTGTTACTTTGTATTATTTGCAGGACGACTCTGGTTATCTTAAACCAGGTGAAATATATGAAGTATGTAAAAGCTTGAACATAAATGTTACACTAGAAAAATGCAATCAGCTTGTGGCTGCATATGATACATCAGGTGATGGGCAGCTCAGCTGTGATGGTAAGTGTAAATATATTATTTAGAAAGATTTACTCTGATGAACCTTTTATAGACTACAAGGATTCTGTTATAATTGTACTAACTTCTGCAAAACAAATGAAGAAAACGAATTTGAAACTCACTGTATATTACCTTTGGCTGCCATCATCATTAAAAAGTTATCTACTCTTGTTGATGCTTAGTGGCTTTGAGAATGTGGGCTCTTTCTACATACATGGGTTTTGGATTAAAATTCCAAAAGTGAAGCTGCCATAGAACAAGAGAAAAGAAGGAGAATAACTGAAATGCAATGTTCAGATGAACTACCTAACCTAGATGCCATCTTCTCCTTCTTCATCTTCTAGTGGCATTTCAGGAGAATTTTTTATAAATCATGTTGTAACTCAGTGAGGAAAATGTTTGTAGTTATTAGACACCGTACCATAAAGATATTTAAAAAAAACATGAAAAGTGGAACAGAGAAAAAACACTGAGGTAAAAAAATGTTAAAGCAAATCAGCAATAATGAAAATAACAAGCAATGGTCTTTGTAATACACTAAATTCAATATCTTATAAGTAAGCTAGATATCCTACTGATTTATTTTCCTAATACTCATACAAAATCTTGCATATTTTTGTCTTTTGCTGAAAGTGTTATTACTTCCAAAAGACTATTATTCATCTACCACATTTTTCTAACTTACAATCTTGTGTATCTTTCTCTCTCTTTCTTATTTTGACATGGACAATGAGAAATAGCACCCATTTCAGACCTTTGGTTTCCCATAAGGTGTTAAAAGATTGAATAATGTATACCTCCTTAGTCCTTTCTTCTTAACCATACGTATTATGCTTTTTTAGTTTCAACACATATGGACATATGGATGATGATACGGAGTATAGTACAGACAACACCCTGCTTTAGTTTCCTTCCTGTGAGTGGCCTAAATCTTAACTACATTTAATAATGATAATGTTATAGAACTACACCCAATGCCATAAAATGGAGTTTTACTAACTGATTGTAAACAGTGACAATGGCTTTTCATTTCCTCTGGATATGCACCTTCACTTTCTCAGTATCCCATTGGTCTTTCTTATAGGCTTCTTATATTACTTATGTAGATTTAGATCATGTGTGTCATCCAGTTCTGCTATGAAACATTAAATGGTAAAACTCCAAGCATCAAACAAGCTGAAAATGATGCCTGTAACACCCACAGGATGAAAACATGAATTATAACTTGAACCCCTGATGCCTCCCCACCATACTAACTTATGTATACCAATCTATAGTCACATCAACTTTAAGAATTGAGAAATCTTTCAAAAGAATGTCTCATTGCTATCACAAATGTAACAAAAAAGCATACAGTGATTTCTTATGGAAAATAATGATGGCCTTTTTGTCCTTTGGCACCTTCTTGTGCTTAGGACAACTGACATTGGATAAATTTCCCTTCATCTACCTGTACAGATACATTCTATCCACCCTATGGTCACTTTTACTTTAGTTGTTCTACTGTTTGCCTTACAGTTGTGTTTTCTTTTCATTTTCTGTGGTTAGGCACTCAAGAAATATCATATGGATTTCTTTAAGCTATCATGACTCTGTTTCAACAATTCCTTGAGCCATTCCAGGTCTAGTCTTATAGCCAAAGTCCCTTTCTGTAGCTTATCTTTGTTGCATCCCCTATTTCTTCAGCAAAAATGCTAATGTTTTCACTCTAGACAGTATGTGATATTAGAGCAGTAACCCATGGCTGGGTGTGGGTAATGCTGGAATTACCAATGGTTGGCATGGTTTGGTCATGAGGGCAAAGCCAGAGTGACCAAACAAAGCCAACTATGGGTAAATCCAGCATTACCCAAACCCAGCCGTGAGTTATTGCTATTATACAATGGTGTTAGTTTGTGTTGTGTTGTATTTGAGTTGTTATTTAGGTGTCTGTTTTGTTTTGTATTCTTCTACTTTTTCTAAGAGAAAATAGTCCCAGACTTTTATTTTCAAGTTTATTGTTTATTTTATTTTTCTTTTAATTTAAATACAGTTTATTATTATTTTTCTTTTTTTTTTTTCAATTATGTATTCAGTGTATGTAAAACAGATTTGGTTTTGGGCTGTCCAATCAGAATGCTCATTTTGGAATATTAATTAGTCTGTACTGTTTTAAGTAAATCTGTGTATTTATTATTTCATTTTTGCAACTTGAATAATTTTAGATATTGGTTAGTTAAATGCATGGGTTGTTGTTGTTAATTTAAATGTTTATTGGGGCTGTAACAGTTTTTTTGTGTGTGTTAAGCAGGGAAGGTAGTTTAGCATACTTCATTGAATTGCCACAGTTCGTGTACTGCTCAACTCTATCAACTGTTCAGATTTTTGCCTCAAATTTTTGGTCTTTACTTCATAAAATTTGTGTTTTTCTGAGAAGTCAGTGTGTAGTGTAAGGATTAAAGTCACTAAATAATGGCAGGCATTTAAGTTTCAGGTTTCATTTATTTAGGAAATACGTGCTAACATAGATACTGTTATGCTTGCAATATGGTAACTGTATAAGACCAATATTTAAGATGTATCCATATTTTTGGGTGTTTGTTCATCAGTTATGTCAGGCTTTGGCCAGATTTCTTGCTCTTAGAGGTTGAGAGGGATAGTAGTGCTTTTATTGCTGTTTCATGTTGTCCGTGGTTTGAACTGAAGCAAAACGGAAAAACAAAGAACACACTTCTTGAAGATGCCACAGAACCAGAACTGCAAGCCGTAGGTGACATCTGCTTCCCACTAAGGTAGATTTCACCTGTGACTTACAGTCCTGGTTGTGAGGCACCTTCAGGAAGTATTCGTGGTTTGACTAAGTTTTAAGATGCTGCATATGCGAACAGGAAGATTCGGCCACTCAGTGATATTTTAGCAGACAGTCTTTTTCCTGTTGGTATATGCTGTTTTTATAGTGAGCACACTGGTTTTATTGGCCAATTAGCATGCACGTTTTTCAGAACTTCTAATGTTCCATTACATAATACTTTGTTTATTCACTGAAAAGGACCAAATCAAATTCTAGCCTTTAGGTATCTCACTGTCAGTCTTACCTTCACCTGAATGCACTTGTTTATTGCTACCCTTTGTAACTTTTGTTCCAGAAAGTGCTATCACTCTAAGGCACATCTCATCATTGCTGACTTTTTTAGTAACCTTTGTGAACTGCACTGCAGTGTCAAATGTCTTACTCGTTTCCAAACAGAGAAGCAGAAGAACATTTTAAAAAAGAAAACTTCATAATCCATTCCAAACTGAAACTGCAAAATGATTGCATCCAATACTTATTTAAGAGTAATTTTGAGAACAAGGGGTTTCTTTGGTGAACTGAACTAATACTAAAAAAATGGTCTGTGAAAATCTGAAATTGTTATTTAATGGCTGATATTCTAAAAAGATGAATTAATGAACTCAAAGATCATGGCAAAAAGTAACAGCACATATTTGTGGCTCAAAATCCTTGTGCCGTGTTAAAAAACTTTCATTTTAACTGCCATCACCTTTCTGCCTACTGAATTGTAGCTCTTAAAAGAAAACAGAATCAGAGTAGAAAAGCTTCAGAAGAGATTACATTATTTTGCTTGTACTTTTCCTCTCCAGTTATGCTTTTATTTTAAATCCATACTAGTTAGTGAAAATAAAGGTAGAATCCATGTAACTGCAGTAGTTACAAGGTGCTGTGTGTGTGTGTGTGTGTGTGTGTGTGTGTGTGTGTGTGTGTTTATGAGATAGATACCTCTCCAATGTAAAGATTTTGCATATGTCCACATTTTTGCTACCTATTTTGGCATGTTCACATAAAATCTGTGCTTATCTAGAAAGTTACTGAGGATTGAAATCACTAAATAATAACACACATTTGAGTTTCAGACTTTATATGCTTCAGAAAATGCATGTTACACAGCACCTGTTATTCTATCAACTTTATAAATTTATAAGATCAATATTTAAAATATGTTCCTACACTTTGGCCCCATGACTTCCATTATTTTAAGAGTGCCCAGATTTCTAGTGCTAGGAGTTTGAGAGGTATGGTGTATATGTGTGTGTGCATTTTGTATTTGTAGATGTAAACATTATTAAATGCTTATTTAATTTTTTATTTCAGATGCACAATGCTGCCCCCCACGCACACATGCTAATAATAAAACAAATAACAATGCAGCTTAACAGGCAACCACATTCTAAGCAAAATATTGCCTTTAAGGTGAGCATTATGGGGAAATAAAGGATATTCTAGGGATGGTTCACTGTAATACTCATCCTGTCAGGAATTATTTTCTGTAAGACATTATCTAATACCCATACCTAGTAGGGACTGGGGGTTGACATAATGGCTAGGAAGTTTATCTCATAGACACAAGGTAGAGGGTTGAATTCTCACCTATGAGAAATTGGCTCAACGTAAAATGGCCCACAAGGGCTGCTAACCTAGCACGTACCTATGAATCTATAAATAAAAATGTATCATATGGTAATTACAAGTTTGGAATAACATGACAAATGCCTTAGACAAATGTATCCCCTACCTTCTTAAAGGCAATAATGCTATTCAGAAATTATCACTCTACTTGAGTAAAATAAAGCATCAGGTAACATAATCTATAATATTTCTTATCTTAAATAAAACCTGCTCTAATTTATTCTAAGTCTGTCCACACATAACAGCAAAGCAATCCTATTGTATATACCCTTGTATATCTATGGAAATCATTCTCTTTTCTTTTATGTTTGATTTCAAGACAGACAAAAAAATTCTCAGCCATGCAGTGATATAAAGGTCTTAATATAAAATGCATAGAAACTACATTTAGCAATGCATGTAATCA
>NC_056725.1:405547007-405554507 GCF_019279795.1 Protopterus annectens
TTTTAGCTTTAAAAGTTAAAGATAGATTATTTGTTTTCTATACAGTAGTAGCAAAGTAAGCATGCATATCCTAACTGTAAAAGCAAGTATGCATGCGTAAGTCTGCAGCACAAACCAACTTTAGGAGTTAAGTGTAAGACTGTAGTCAGATGTTGTGGGTTCAAATACCACAAGTAGCAACTATACAATATTGTATTTCTTTAATAATATTACATAAATTAAACTTTATACAAGTTAACTGTAATCTGCATAATTGGACCAAGCATATGTGCAATATATTCACATTTCAAGGATTCCTTTGAGAAATCCATAATTATAGTTTATAGTTGTTAGGATGTATACCTAAATATAATAGTTCAAATAAAATAGTTGTATAAATGTGAAAATACATTGCATCTCACATATGATGGTACTAATGTAATACTTTTTTCTCTCACCCCAACCATTTTATTTTATATGTCATCAAAATTTCTCTACATCATCCATCTGTAACAAATCACTAAATGCTTCACAGCACAGTGAGGTAGGCCAGCCCCAGTGGGTCAGCCTGCCCCCGCTCCACCAACTCTAGCACTGATGCCTAGCACATCTGGGACCCAACTTGGCAGTACTGCGTCTGCTGCCCCTGAACTACCTGCACCCTCAGGTAGCACTAACCTGGAAGCTGGTGCTATGTTACCCTCTGGGAGTACTGGCAGAGATGGGGATTTCATCACCCACCAGGATATGCAAGGGCTGTTGCATAGGGCCATGCAGATCACAAATGGTATATGCCTACTCTGGATGGAGAGGCTGCTCTCCTTCATAATCCACAGGAAAGAAGGCATCAAACACTCCAGCAGCCAGCAGGGTAAGGGGACAGTGATGACAGTCTTGCAGGTGAGGACTAGATTCTCACTCTCTCCATGTTTGATGAGTATAAGCTTGCTCTGTCCCCTCCCTCACCCCACTCATGATGTCCTGCAACCTTTATCATTCTTCACCATCCCTGTGTCATTTCTTGTTTGCCTTGCTTGTTTGCATTTGCTTCCTTGCCTACCCAACTTACCTGACTCAGAAATACCAATGCCCCTTACCTAGCATTCCTATCTTAATGAAGTAAAAAAAAATGGGCACCTGTCCCACAAAAAAAAGAAGTCCCATACTTAGCTCTCCATTTCATGCATGTGTTTTGACACACTTGATTCATTCCAATTGCCTATGCAGCAGGATTGTGTTGTCAACCCTCTTTGGGGAGGTGATAATCCAAATTCAGCTAACATTCTATACATATTTTCCATTTACACTGTTAAAGAAATGGATAGCTGTGGTTATTTCCTCCCTCCCTCCTGCACATTCTTACATTGCTTTCCTTTTGTTATTTCCACCACTTGCCTCCCATTTCACCACTTTCCTATCTACCACTGTGTAACACTTATAATCTGGTCAAAAAATAGAATCACACACAACACACATATGAATCAAGAAAAGCAATGGAGTCCTTCACTTTTTGATCTCTGTATTTGCACAGAGTTTGGCATCGCACACCAATACCAAGCAAAGGTGAATGGCTCTTTTCCTGGGGCGCTTACCTCTGCTCAGTGTTGCCTAAACACACTGTACTATGTCAAAATACAGTAACACCTGGTGAAGGTAGAGTAAAGTAAAATTGCATTGCTTTATCAATGCTTATTTAAAAGTAATTCAAACACATGGATTCAAACCCTATATCATCTGGGCTCAAAAAAGAATATGTCAATGCATTTACACCTGCTGCCACAGAGTCAGCTAAGCAGCAGGTGTGTTTCATACACTCAGTACTAACTCTCATAATTTTAGCAATGATTCTCCCACTTGCACACTGTTAAACTATGTGCAAACAGGGAAAGCAATAGAAATGTGTAGCTTGCATGTGCAAACATTTTGCCAGCCATCACGCAAACCAGCTGCTCACTGTTGTTCTATGCAAAGTAAATAATAGTACTGTTTTAGTTTTGTTTACTGTCCATTTGGTCTGGATGCCATGAAACTGCATATGGAAACATAAAATGAAGGTGCTGTCTAAGAGTATGTCACATTTTTACAATGCAGCCATGTGTTACCCCCATGCACTGCAGGCCTGGTCTCTCAGTACAAATATATCAACTACATTATAAAAATTAATAACAAATTTGTGATATACCATGTGCATCTTTAGAATGAGAATACACATTCAGATTTTCAAATACTTGTAGTAATTTGGACACCTGTTTGCATATAGTTCATAAGGCTGCCTCTTAAAGTACACCTGCACATTGGAGCACAACCAGCACATACTACACATTGCACACTCATCAAACTGGTAACATGCAGTACTTGAAATATCTTGACAGATGAACATGCCTACACATCCATTTCATACAGGCCTCCCAACATTTTCTCTCCAACATCCACTGCTGATGTCATCTACCATAAGTTTTCCTGCAGCCTTATAAAAGTCAGAGTTATGCAATGGAACTTGTGTAAAGTACTGTGTTCCCCAGTCTGTGTAGTTAGATAGGTAGGGGTTTATTTTCACTGCAGTCAACTGGACAGTGCATGTGTTGGTGCACTTGCTTGACATTAGAGAGAGAGTGCATTTCACACAAGGATGTGGGACAGTGCTATTAACATTTTCTACTCACCAGACATTGCTGATGTCATCAGCTATAAACTGTCATCTGACACTCTCCAAGTCAGACCTGAGATGTGGTGCTTGCCCTAAATACATCATTCTCTAGCTGGTGTACTTGGATAGAGAAAGGTTCTGTTCTCACGTCAGTCAGTTGATGTGTGTGTGTGTGTGTGTGTGTGTGTGTGTGTGTGTGTGTGTGTGTGTGTGTGTGTGTGTGTGTGTGTGTGTGTGTGTTTGTGCACTTGCTTAACATTAGAGGGAGCATTTTATATCAGCATGTGGGGCACTGCTATTATAACTTTCCCCTCACCAGACACTGCTGATGTCATCAGTTATAAACTGTTGTCAGACACTCTCCAAATCAGACTTGAGTTGTGGGACTTGCCTTAAATACAGAGTTCTTTGGTCAGTGCACTTTGATATGTACAGGTTCTGTTCTCACTGCAATCATCTGGGGTATGTGTTTGTGCACTTGCTTGACATTAGAAAGAGCATGTTACACCACTATATGGAACACTGCTATTACCATTTTCTTCTCATCAGACACTGCTGATGTCATCAGCCTTAGCTGATTTGCAGATGTGCAGTATTCCTATCAGGGCAAGGTCAGAGACTGGCCTGTTGGCCAGGCACAAGTCACCTCAATCTATATGATACAGATTACAGTGACAGAGCTTTCAGTCTATCCAGATATGCCATGGCATGGTTTGTAAGGTCTGTATTTTCTTGGTGATATATCATGGGTCTTTTCTATATGGATACTGGTAATATCCCAGCTGTGTAAAACAGATATGTGATTTGTTAATGCTACATACATGTCTTTTACATCTGTTAGATGTCCTGTAAGAGGTCATCAAGGGCATGCACGATGATAACCCTATCATCCTGTGGAACATGACCAGGCCAAGGTATTTGATAGAAATCCACACTAAGCTTTTCACTCAACTCTGTCAGATATGGCCATAAACACCTATATCATCAAGTGGGTAGATCACGTACATGGCAACTAAATATGATGAAATGTGTAAAGTGATGTATATCTCTGGTCCAGGGATCAGGTCTGTGCATCAGGGATGTCTGCCAGGCCCTTTTCTGTCCATTATTTAAGACATAGGCATCAAGAATGACATACACATGCTGTGTCCAAACAGTTCTCTGGAGGACTACAGATTTTTGGCAATCATTGACTCCAACTGCAATTTTAGTATAATGCAAACAGTATCAACACACACCAAAGACTGCTGCCATAACCATGATAACACATGAGATGAAACAAAATCATGGGGGATTTGTTACATTATGAAAACAAATGCACAACCCAAGGATAATGTAGACATCACACCCTATAATCAGACCATTTGGTATGTGAGCTGTGTCCTGGGGTAGATGGTATGTGGAACATCCAGTAGCATGTGGCCACAGCAGTGAGTACTTCCTTGTATGTAACACAACTACTGAGTATGTGCAGAACATCCACATCAAAGGCCAAAATACATCCATAGTTCACAGCCTTCATCACACTAACTGAGTAGAATGCACTTTTCTTCATGTACCTCCCAACACATCTTCCAGTGATGTGCAACTGAAGTGTAACACCTTTGCCACAGTGAGCTGCCGTACATCTTACTGGCCATACCTAGGTATTATTTTTGTTACATAAACATTAATGTCTGATATGGAATGCCCATCAAGGTGTTAACCCAGATGCATCTGTGTGATACCTGTTCCAGTGATGAACACAGTACATACATAGCTGTTTGACAACATTGATGGCATGGGTTACATTTGTGACAATGTGGATTGTGCAACATATATGCCATGCACACCAGTCAGCTAGCCTGGACTTATCATACTGTCACATATAGGTATAGCAGTGTCCCTCCTAACACCTCCAGCAGACATTACAGTATCAGGACAGTGTGCTTGATTACCCTTATAGATTGCTGACATATCATTAAGAGTTGTGCAAGTGTATTCATGCAGAACCATCTATGATCACTCAGAATCACATATGTTGTGTCAGAGATATAGGATTACTGGTAATACTATTCTGATATTGCCCATGATTTCATGTGCTTATTTACCGTTGTCCATGGGCCTGCAACTGTGTCTCACTTGTTAGAGACTTCTGCTGACATAACACTCATATGCAGGCAAATCAGTTTGCACAGTTTTACAATATGCACCCAATAGCAATTGTATACAACATCACTGGTAGATGTCCTGTCCATTGATTATGTCAGAATGCTTATATCACAAAGACATTTTCTCCATTGTTATGTCACCTTGTCTGACAGTCACATAATATGCATTTTTACTGAGATGCCCATACTGTACCATGTTGACATGTAATAAGTGTTCCTGCTACAGTTGTATTCCATTTACATGCCCCTTCTGCTGTACATTACAATGTTTCACCTGTCCTCTTTTCCTTGTGTTCATTCTTACAATTGTTCTGTGTCCCTATGCAATATGCATACTTTCTGGACTGCTTATTTAAATGGCAGACCGTGTACCCTTACAGATCATTTACACAACTTTTGTACAGAATGGCTGGAATGGGATTTCACAATACGCTGCACTGTATACACTGTCCTGTATTGTGTTTGGACAATACACATTACAATATAATAAATCCTGGTAATTATTGTGGCATTCCATGCAATCTTGCTAACTTGTTGTACCTCTACTGTAAACAGGTTTGCTATTTGTGTTTTTTTACATGGTTTACTGGTCGGCAACACTGTTGCCAGCCATGAAACCATGCTTGTTTATATTAAAACTTGGTGTTTGGCATGAATATGTAATTACCACAGCTGCTCACCTTTCAAACACATAAACTCTATGTAGGCTTTGTGTGAAGCCTACACAGAGTATTGAATCCCACAGTATACCTAAAATTAGAAAATATTGTTAAGAGGAGTTAAAATGGAGAAAATATAAGCTGAGTCAAAGTAAAGACACTCGTGAATATTAATGCCAGTCACTAGTCTTAAAACTAATGAACAAGGTATTTCCGAAAGGCTAACCCCACCCCACCCCAGGCACTTGAATAATTAATTGCAGGCAAGCAATACAGGACCATACATTTTCTCGATCTCTTCTTCTTTCTTTGGAGAAGTTGCACTGACATAGGCAGCTATAGGCTGCTGCACTCCACCAGTGTGGAAAGGAAAGCAGCTGAGAAACAAGCCTTTGTAAAGTAAAGCAGTCTCATGCAGGAGAAGTCAGAAATACAGAATCTTCCAAATAACACAAGGTTTTGTGTTTTTCATGTAAAAATGCTGCTGTATCTTCAAAACAGTTCAAATGGTTGGGAAAGCAACCTCTTGCAACAGAATGCCTCCTGAAGTTCTAATTCAAATTAATTCTAGCCTGTCCGCTGGTCTCCTTCCTCTGTCCACTCTCTTACCTTTTACACAAATCACTTTCTTAGAGGCACTGTTCCTTTATCTGAGCTCCGTTTAGCAATCATGAGTGCTCTCAGCCCTCTAATATCCTCAGCCTTCTTATTCATAAAATATACTTGGTAAATTAGTACAAGACGTTATCAGTGAATTGGTACAAAACATACTCAGTGAATTAGTACAACCAGGATTTACTCTTTTTAAAATCACCATAATTCACTTATGATACTCTGTAATCTACTTTAGTAGTAAAATTATACATGCTTACATACATACATACACTCACACACGTCTACAGCTATATCTATAACTATATATATATATATATATATATATATATATATATATATATATATATATATATATATATATATATACAGTTATCAGTTTACATATTTTTTACTCTAAAGCCAATTGCCATCATACAGGGATCATACCAAGAGTACATGTTACACTATCACATTCTAAAAAACTCCATAAATCACACCTTTACTTAAATCATCTATGTAACTGCAATGACCCTCCCTGAACCAACCTCTTCCAGCCTATTACCCATAGCCATCACCATATAACTCATCTCCACTGTTTTATACTCTACTCCATGCAGATTGAACACAGTGTAAATATCTAGTATACTTTTATATCTATGAAATTGATTGTATATATGCTGTACTTATGCTCACCTATAATGTTTGAGATCAGTTTTCCTCTAAATAACTTGTCAAGCTTTTAAACCATTGTTAAAGTTTTTAAACTATTGATAAACATTGTTAAACTTTGTTAACTATTTCTTACTAAACTACTCTGTAACCTTGTGGAGCTTTTCTCCCCAGGACTCCTCTGAAAAATTACACCTGGTGTCAGTTGGACAATCCTGGTAAACACATTTTAAATAAATAATCTAGTTAAACAAGACCATAGAATTATTACAGAGATACCCTTATTTAATCATATGACATATTACTTTCAAAGGTCTTAGACTAAATTTAACCACAATTACTTACCCTTTTGTACATGATGGGTACTTTAAAAAAAAAAAAAAAGCACAACAGCCATTTTACATTGGTCTAGATTTTTTTGGGCATTCTACACTACCTTTTATTTGAGGTAGGATTCACAACCCATTTCTCTTTCTTGGACCTACCACTGAGACTGAGAGGATTTCTGAAAACATGTATTCTTCTAAATTTGCATATAATACACATAGACCTTCTAATGGAATCATAACAGGTCAGTTTTATGTTACAAGATCAAGACAGCTCCTTGTCTTGAGCAAAAACTGTTTAGATGTTTGGCCTAATGTGGACATACAGTACCTAACATTAGTTTTACCGACATTGAACTGGAAAGCCTGGGAAAGGGCAACCATTTTCATAAACATAGTATATAGTACATAAAATAACTGCCTGCACTATGTTCAGTACACGAGCATGCCATTAGCAGATGTATAGACATGAATCG
>NC_056725.1:405559507-405589507 GCF_019279795.1 Protopterus annectens
CAAAAAATCTTATTTGCTTATTTACGTTGAGGAGGGAGTGTCTCCAGTTTAAAGCCCACTCCTTCTTACTCTTAGACAGCAGTTTCTTACTTTTATTGTAAAGCCTGTTAATGGCAGTTGTCAACCAGTTATATCTATGTATATATATATATATATATATATATATATATATATATATATATATATATATATATATATTTATATGTGTGTATATGGGTCCCTATCAGTTGATCGAGTTTTCAGACACACGAAATTCATATGGTCGAGACCATATGTTCAATTTTTTGAAAACCCAAAGCTTCTGAATGGAGATTGCGGTACAGTATGGCTCAGGACATTTATCCTTTTCCTCACTGTAGTATAATCAAAGAGTTGGTATGTATAATTTGCTGGGGGTGTGGGGGGCTCAGAGGGCTTGCAACCCTGCAAAAATGTAAAAAAAAAGTAGATTTTGTGAGTTTTTTGTATTTTTTTTTTTGATGTTCTAGTTTTCGGAAACCTGATCATATGGCCTCGACTGTATGAATTTCCAGTTTCTGAAAGCTCATCATCTAACATAGACCCATATATATATATATATATATATATATATATATATATATATATATATATATATATATATAAAATTACAGTTCATCTAGGACAAAGACCAAATCAGTCAGCTCCTGTAAGAGCTTGAGTCTCCCTGATACTCAAATATTTACAGTTGAAAAGGAGGCGGAAGCTTAGGTGGTACAGGCCTCTCATCAGCTCAGTGGCATTAGTACTGACGCTTGGCTTCGGCTACAACTTCAGGTGGATTACTATCCTGGTTGATGAACCTTCCTTTTTGCCCATAAAATTATATCTAAAATTAGTATGTCTGTCAGAAAAATAAATTGTTCTTGTGGTTAACAAAGGACATTAATACTAGCTATGTCTTTAACTTCAGTAAACAGCATGATATCAGATTCAGTAAGATAAATTCTCTGAAGATCTTCCTTGAAATCGATCACCTCAAAGTTTTGATGCATTTGACCTTGGCATGCGATATCCCTTCAGCAGAAAAAAAATAGTTATCTACAGTGGTTACCAAAGTGTCTCAGACATACTCCACTTTTTTGCAATCTGGCTGATGACTCTGCTGAGGCACTTATGCAGCCATTGTACCATCAGTCCATCTCTCCATGTCTTCTGACATGTGCCCTCTGGAGGTCACTAAGGCCCAGGACCATCATATGCCCTTTCAGTCAGTAAAATAATCAGAACTCCTTGAGAAGAGAGAGTCACATTTTATAGTGCCTCAGGGTGAGAGGGGCATGCACCATGTACTGGTAAGGGAGAACTTCATCAAGTCAGTTATGAACGTCATGGCCTATTCCTCTCCTAAAACATAAGGTTCAAAACCTATAAAAAACTTGTGAAAAACTAGACACCTGTCTGCTTTTTCTACTCCTTCTGTTGAAAATGGTCACCTGGAGTACTAGTTCAACTTTGCACAGTGCTTTCTTACAGCCATTCTGTTCCCTCGGCTTTCTCTTCCAGCTACAAACTGAAAGAGAACTCCTTATTCCTCTGAAGAGGATAAATAACACAGGCTTAGACTACACCACTTAGTTACTTTCCTTTACTCCCTGGGACTCTAAATCTGACTACACTCTTTCCTCAGACTGTTCCTATTGACTATCAAATAAAGAGCAATACCTTAAGTAAGAATGCTGTAGTGACTGATTTGGGCACACAAGTAAAGTGTGACCTAAACTTTGACCACCATTTGTCCACTGTAGTAAAAAAGGCATTCTGCTTCACAAATTTGATTAGCAAAAGCATAGCCTCAAGAGCAAAAGAGATTATAACCCTTCTCTACTCATCCCTTATCAGGCCAGTAATTGAATATAACTCCCCCTTTTGTATGTACCATATCAAGCACCTGCAGCAACTGGAGAGACCCCAGAGATTTTTAACTAATTAAATCCAGGGTCTTCAGCACATGCCTTACTCCAATAGACTGAAGACTTTGTCACTGTACTCAGTAGCATATAAGATGCTTAGGGGACACTTGTGCCTGGCTTACAGAGCACTGTCTGACCCCAACCTGATTAGGTTGCTGCGCATTTGTAAGTCAAATGGGACTAGAATTACCCACTCCAGCAACCTAAATCTGCCTGTGATTTAAATAAGACATACTGGAGAGAGAAATCCATCTCACAGAGGTTGTCACTTCTCTGGAATAGGCTACCAAATCATGTTAAGCAGAGCACCTCTATGACTCTGTTTAAAAGCAGCCTGGATGAATGGATGGGAAACCACAAATTCCTGCCAGGAATAGATCCCACATCCCTCTTGGTCATGGGCAGTCATTACTAATAATAATCTTAGGCACTGTCTAGACTTTTTCTTTTGAAATATAATGGGTGTAATGGGCTAGATTTAAAACGACCCTCAGGTCAATAGAGTAGTGACCATCTATGAACCTATGAACCTAGAAATTTTGTTTGAAGACACAGGCTATAAAATAAAGGATGCCTTTAAATGGAAAGGAAAAGAGGTTTCAGAGTCTCAGAAGAGGCATTATGATCTCCTTAGCATTGAGTCCCTAAAGACAGTAGCCATTTTACTTGCCACTGGAGGATTACAAGACAGCTAAATGCAGCTTCTACCTCCCCAGATTCTGAATCTCCTATGCCTAAAAAAACTGCCAGATTTTCCAGGTTCCTGATACATACAAATTCCATTAAAAGAATGCCACTGCAGTCCCTGCCATAATATCTTTGGATGGGGCAGAAGTTTAAAATCCTTTTTCTGTCTTCCAGTCCTGTACCAAATGATAAGGACGGTCATGCCTTTGACAGTCTTGGCAGAAAGGCTTATGCATCTTCTGCTTGGGCTTTCAGGGCAATGAATTGCCAAATGCATAGGTCTAAAGATATGATATCCATTTTGCAAATATGAATCAGTCTTTTTCTAACCTTCCCAATTCATAGGCTAAATAAAATTGACTTGGTATGTTTAATTCTGCTTCCCTAGTCACTATGCATTGCAGTAAGCATGCTTACGATGAGGATGGTACAGTTTTCAGGCCTGCTGCTACTGGAACAGTTCTGCCTGGGTGAGAGTGGAAAACATTAGTGAATAAGAGGTGATACACAATCACATCACACCAAATTTGTGTTTGCATCAATTTGCTCCTCCCCTTCCCGAATTTGTGTGTGAGACATAATGCGTAAATCTGCCCTCTTGTGGGCACAGCTTATTTCCCCTTTTGTTATAATTGATCCTTTAACACATCACTGTTTATGCAATTTACTTTTCTTATGTGTTACAGAAAATGTTTTCAGCTATTCTGCTGGATTTCAGGTACTTCATTTTGGAAAAGACCAATCTTTTCATCTTAAATAAAGATTAAAACAATTCTTTTTAGGTTTTTAAGTAAATGTATACATGAACGCACACACACACACACACACACACACACACACACAAAGTACGACACTCCTATTACTGTAATGCCACGTTCCCTCTCATTTCCTTTAAAATGGCATTCAAGATTCGAGGCCTTTTATTTGGAAACAGACAGGGGAGAATGCGGTTATGCATTTTACCTGATTGGCATACAACATTGCAGAGTTATCATCAAAATGTGTCAGCAGCAAGCCTTAGATTTCAGGTCAAAATTCACCAGCTCTAGCAGGAAGACACAGCAGCAGCAACAGTTTTGTTTTGTTGCTAATGAACTCAGGTCTATGGTTGCTATCAATTATTAAGAAAACCCAAAACAATGAAGACCTAACAAAATAGTTTTAAGGATTTTTTTTTAGAACTACAAATACCACAATGGTAAATGAAACAATGTGAAGAAGCAAATTACTCAGATCAGTAAATCCCGCAGGTACTAAACTCGTGAACAAAAGAAAAGGAAGCTCAGACCTAAACATGGCAGCCAGAAAATGATGTTTTCTGGCTGCCGTGTTTAGGCCTTAAATTACTCAGATCACCCAACCCCACTCATTTTACTTCAGCTTCAGAAATGGAATAGAGCAGCATTTTGGCTGCCTGCTGGTTGTACAGCAACTATATTTTACCAGATTTAATTGATAATAAAAATGAAACAGAACTATTAACTGCCAGTCACTACTTTGTCTTACTAATCAGCTGGTGTATGTGTTACTGGCTTTTAAATTGACAGAGGCCTTCCACTGCAGTCTGCAGCTGATTTAGTTTTGACTTTGACAAGCTCCTTTCTCATTGGTTCTACAATTGGTCCAGGAAAAGAGCAGAAATTGAAGCCTTCTGTGAGCTACTTAGAGCATCAGACCAGAGATAAAAGTCAAGACTAAAATCAGAATGCTGTACCAGTTGTAGTGTCTTTGAGTGGTATGCTCATTTCAGACTAACATGGCTGACAATTATATGACTGCCTAGACTCTCACCAAAATTGTTTCATAAAGCACTAGCTATAACCTACTTAACTATGGCCTATTTACCTACACTGTAACCATAACACAGCTAGGCACACTACATCCTAGTAGTAAATAAACTTCAAAATGCAAAAACAGTGAAAAATAACACTTTAAATGTCAGCAGTTCACAAAAATGCCTGATCTTAGCTATTAATCAAGACTGTAACCTCATTTTCATAAGGAGATGTGTACCAGGAAGGTTAGAATTGGTACAAAAGTTGTTAATGTTTATCCATGAATAAGATAAAATAAAAAATATTTATTTGGATACACCAGCACACCAAAAGAGGAATTCTGGCTGATTTTAGTTCACAGTAAAGGCTTCCTCCCCTCAAGATAGTGTTTTTGTTTGGTTGCTTGCTTATTGGTGAAGATGACTTCTCAGAGCCACTAAACTGTTCACTGTCTTCCTGTCTTGTTGTAGTCTCTGGTCTGGCTGTACTATCAGCCTGCCATTCAGCCAAAGAAAATCCATTGTTTAGGTAGTATGTTATCAGTTTGTAAACCATTTCAAGCCTAGCCAATAAACCATATTAGAAAGTTCCTCCATTTTCAAGAAGGGCAACAAACAACATACCATGGGATAATTGCAATTTCTAGGTTGCTTTAAAGGTGACAAAGGTACTACTCTATCTGTCAAGTAGAGTAATTTTTATTTTAAAAGTGGAGGATATATACATTGAGATATGACTTTAACATGCCAATGTCTCTTTATATTTTTTATGCATGTTTGTTTCCTTTAAATTTAATTTGTTCTGTGAAAAAATAAGAGATCAAGGGAGGTTAGATCTTTCATAGCTTAAATGGGTAGACACAGAGTCACACAGAGGAGTCTACAAAAGATTTAATGCAGAAAGAGGGCTGCTAGTCTGTCCAGATAACTGAAGGTGTGGAGACCAATGATCCTCTATCAAGTTGAGTGATATGTTTAGACAAATACGAGCAGAGAGGGCATTATATTTATTAATGAGTCTGATGAAACATGAATAAAGGGAAATTAGGACTTCTGTGGACCTACAGCTAGATAGAAGGCTTTCTGTATGACTGTAAAGTCATGCTAGTCAAAACATAATGAATTATTCACACAAGTGCCTCGATCCCTTACAACAAGCTCCGAGTTGATGGGCATTCCGTATACATGGTAAGATGTGAAAATATTTAATTTGTCAGAATGAATTATACAACACTTTTTACACTTGAGGCTATTGTCTTTGTAACTATTGAAAACATAGTCTAACCCATGCTGTAGAAACTGTTAAGTTAGGGAAAGATCAAATAATGCAGTCATCTGCAAGCTGATAATGACAGGCCAAGGGCATTGGCCTGAAATCTGAGAAATATGCTAAACAGCAGAGGATTCAACTCTCATAATGTTTTTGCTTTTGGAAGTACCGTCCTGCTAACCACATGAGGTTCTTCCAAACAACCTGCTAGCCATCCACCTCACAATGTAATGATTTATATCCAGATATACAAGAATGTCAATGTTTGCATGGGGGGGGGGGGGTCCAGATATGCTGTATACAAAGAAACTAACAAGGTTAAAGAAATAGGATTTGCCTTTGATAAAACTGAAATTGATGAAGGTTCATAGGTTCATAGGTTCATAGGTTCATACTAGGCTATCTGCCCTAGGGCATTTATAAGCCTAGCCAGAGTATGTTTGGCTTTCGCCACCAATTTTAAATTAATTTTGCTATGCCCTTTTTCGAGGTTAGTATACTGTGCCTCTGTCTAACAGTGACACAGAAGTGATACCCGGGGTAAACCTATGATCTCCCATCCACTCATCAAGATTCCTCTTGAAGAGAGTCAATGAGGGACTCTGCCTAACCTGGACTGGGATTTTATTCCATAGTGAAGGGAGCCTCTGGGTTATGAATCTGTCCCTCCAGCATGTCCTATTTATTTCAGTGCTGAGGTTCAAGTCTCTCGGCGTGTAGCTCGATGGGATTTGGATTTTTGAGGTGCAGCATGTCCCTTAATTCCGGGTTGGACATGGCCTTATCGTCAGGCACAGGTCACCTCTGAGCAGGCGGTATGCCACTGAGTAGAGCTGGAGTTTCTTTAACCGGGCAGCATATGGCATCTGTTTGAGCCCTTTGATCCTCTTGGTGAGGTACTTTTGGGGTCTTTCCAGTTGCTGCAGGTGTTTGGTAAGGTACATCCCAAAGGGGCATTGTACTCGATTATGGGCCTGATGAGGGATGAGTAAAGAGGCACGATGACCTCCCTAATCTAGATGTGAATCCCTTCATGATTAGGTGGGCTATATAAAATGTTTTTCTAGCCACTTTGGCCACGTGGTTGTCAAATGAGAGATTGCTATCAACTTGGGTCCCCAGGTCCCTAATGACTTCTTCTGTACTTAATGGATTACCACCTATGTGGTAATTTGTGGGCACTTTGTTTTGCCAAAGGGATGACTATACACTTTTGGCGTTTAGCTTGAGGTCATGGCTCTGGCACCAGTTGTCTGTTTCTATGAGGCCCTTTTGGAGGATGCTTGTGTCGGCTGGAGAGTCGATTATGGCGCCCAGTTTGCAGTCATCTGCGAACTTGGTCAGCCACAGTCCTTCCGTGTTGGCCTGTACCTCCGAGAAATATATACCAAACAAGAGAGGTCCCAGGACTGAGCCTTGTGGGATGCCACTTGTAACTGGTTTGGAGTCTGACATGGCTCCAGCAATTCTAACCATGTGGGTTCTGTCCTTGAGCCAGTTTGCAACCCATCTAGTGACATAGGGGTTTATATTTAAGCTGGTGAGCTTATCTATAATGCCCGAGTGGGGTATTGTATCGAAGGCTTTTGCGAGGTCCAGATAGGCTGTGTGGACCACCTTCCCTTCGTCAATGGCCTTGGTGACTGTTTCAAAGAAGTCAACCAGGTTTAAGAGGCAGGATCTGCCCTTAACAAAGCCAAACTGGGTAGGATCCAGTGTCTGTAGGTCCCCAATATCTTTATTTATGAGGTCCATGATGATCCTTTCCATAGCTTTGCAGACCAAGCTAGTCAGGCTTATGGGCGATAGTTTCCAGGGTCCGTTGAGGCACCACCTTTGTGGAGAGGGACCACTGTTGCTGTACGCCACTCTTTGGGTACATATCCTGTAGAAAGGCTGAGATTGAACAGTAGTTTTATGTTTGGGTTTAGCTCTTCTTGGAGTTCATGTAGGACGCAGCCTGGGACACCGTCTGGTCCCATTGATGCTGTGTTTTTGCTTTGGAGAGGCGGCTCCCACCTGAGCATCTGAGATGTCGGGGGCAGCACTCTGCTGGGATAGATATTTGCCCTTTTGGTGGGAGGGGAGAAGTTTGTGCTGAACCTGTCAGCTAGGATGTTGGCAATGTCTGTGGGATCAGTGTATTTTTGTCATTTTGGACTAATTCTGAGCATATCTGTGAATTCCCACCCAGGTTCCTAACATAACTAAAGAAAGCCTTGTGATTATCTTTAGTGTCCTGTGCAATTTTTCTCTCGAAGCTGGCCTTTGACGATTTTATGAGTGTCCTTAGTTTTTTGCTAATACTGATCAGAGATGCCTTCCCTTTTTGGGATTTTGCTCTATCATGTAGTAGCTTCCTCCTTTTATTGTATAGTTTGTTTATGGCTGGGGTCCACCAGACAGGTCGTCTGCCTTTGGAGGATTGGGTCTTGGTTTTATTTGGGATTGCATGATCCATGCATTCCTGAAGGTGTTCATAGAATGCATTTATAAAGGATTCTGCGGTCTGGGCCGTATTTTCCACAGGCCCGGGGGCTTTGAAGGATTCCACCTCGGTTTTGAGGAGTGTGAAATTTGCTTTAGAGAAGTTTTTCACTGTGGTTTTCTGGGCAGGGGATGGGGTCGGGATGTGAATATCCAGTGAGATCAGTTTATGGTCTGATCTTACCAGTGAGGGATACACTTCTGGTCTGGAGCATAGAGTCCCCATGTTGGTGATGATCAGGTCCAGTATGTTTTACCCTCTTGTGGGAGTGGTAACAAGTTGTTCCATAGCATTTGAGTTTATGAATTCTAGGAACCTTTGGGCAAGGGTGTTGGAGCTAGAGTAATGCTCCCAATATATGTTTGGGTAGTTGAAGTCGCCCAATATAATGGTGTTCGGAGAGACCTTCATATTTTCCAGTGTTCTCAGGAAGGCCGAGTGGGGTTCCTGGGTTTGGGAGGGTGGTCTGTAGCAGGCTATAAACTGGAAGGCAGTTTTACCCACTGTTAGTTGCACATGGATAGTCTCTGATGCTTCGTGCTTTGCCACCAACCTGGAGGTGTGGGTATCTTTGATCAATATCGATACTCCCCCTCCTTTTGTGGTTCGGTCCAAGTTTTGGGGCCGAAAAGCATGGTATGAGGTCCAGAGTTAAGTTCAGATTAATGGTTTGAGATATGTTCCATACATGTCTTTCGAACTATCCAGATTTTTGCATCAGATTTTTGGCCTGTTCCTCATGAAATCTGGTGTTTTTTCCTTGTCACTCTTTGAGAACTGAAATCACTAAATAATGACAGACATTTGACTTTCAGACTTACATCCTTCAGAAAATGCATGCCACTGCAAATCCTGTTATTCTAGTAACTTGCTAAGTTTATAAACGCAATATTTAAAATCTCTTCCTATTTTTGGTCCTTTGTCCCCACATTATTTTTGGCTTTATACAGATTTCTTGCACTAAGAGGTTGAGAGGTATGGAGCCATAGTTTTACATGTGAGGCTTGTGAGGATAATGGGTCAAGAGCAACCAGGGTCTCTTGCTGCAGAACCATTGTTTTTTTTTTAACAAGAAACATCTTTATTAAATTATCACTTATGACATAGGCAATTGTACATTTATATAAATGAAAACAAACCCATATTGACATATTTCAGTTGCAAACATTATATACTTCTTATAGGAAGGAGGAAGCTACTACATGACAGAGCAAAATCCCTAAAAGGAAAGGCATCTCTGATCAGTACTAGCAAAAACTACGATCACTCATAAAATCATCCAAGGCCAACTTTGAGAGAAAAATCGCAAATGACACAAAAGACAATCACAAGGCCTTCTTTAGCTATGTTAGAAACCTGGGTGGAAACTCCCAGATATGCTAAGAGTTAGTCCAAAATGACACAAAATACACTGAACCCACTGACATTGCCAACATTTTGGCAGACAGGTTCAGTGCAAATTTCTCCTCCCCCCCCAAAAGGAGAAATAACTATCCCAGCAGAATGTAGCCTCCCTAACATCTCAGATGCCCAGGTGAGAGCCGCCCTCTCTAAAGCTAAAAACACAGCATCAATGGGACCGGATGGTGTCCCGGGCTGTTTGCTACATGAACTCCAAGAGGAACTAAACCCACACATAAGGCTGCTGTTTAATCTTAGCCTTACTACAGGATACGTACCCAAAGAGTGGCGTACGGCAACAGTGGTCCCACTTCACAAAGGCGGTGCTTCTACGGACCCTGGAAATTACCGCCCCATAAGCCTGACGAGCCTGGTCTGCAAAGCTATGGAGAGGATTATTATGGAACTCATAAACAAAGACATTGGGGACCTACAGACATTGGATCCTACCCAATTTGGCTTTGTCAAAGGCAGATCCTGCCTTCTGAACTTGGTCGACTTTTTTGAAACAGTCACTAAGGCCATTGATGAGGGTAAGGCAGTTCACACAGCCTACCTTGACCTTGCAAAAGCCTTTGACACAATACCCCACTCAGGCATCATAGACAAACTCACCAGCTTAAATGTAAACCCATATGTCACAAGATGGGTTGCAAACTGGCTCAAGGACAGAACCCACAGGGTCAGAGTTGCTGGAGCTATGTCAGACTCTAAGCCAGTCACAAGCGGTGTCCCACAGGGCTCAGTCCTGGGACCCCTCTTGTTCGGCATTTATTTTTCCGAGGTACAGGCAAACATAGGAGGATTGTGGCTGACAAAGTTCGCAGATGACTGCAAACTGGGCGCCATAATTGATACTCCAGCGGACACAAACATCCTTCAGAGAGGCCTCATAGAAACGGATAATTGGTGCCAGAGCCATGGCCTTAAGCTAAACGCCAAAAAATGTATAGTCATACCCTTTGGGAAAAACAAGGTACCGACAAATTACCACATAGGTGGTAATCCTTTAAGTACAGAAGAGGTAATCAGGGACCTAGGGACCCAGGTTGACAGTAACCTCTCATTTGACACTCACATTGTCAAAGTGGTTAGGAAGACCTTCTATATTGCCCACCTTATCATGAAGGGTTTCACATCTAGATCAAGAGAGGTCATTGTGCCCCTGTACTCTTCTCTTATCAGGCCAATGATTGAGTACAATGCCCCATTTGGGATGTATCTCACCCGACACCTGCAGCAGTTGGAAAGACCCCAAAAGTTCCTCACCAAGAGGATAAAGGGTCTTAAACATATGTCATATGCTGCCCGACTGAAAAAACTCCAGCTCTATTCAGTCGCATACCGACTACTCAGAGGTGATCTGTGCCTGACGTACAAGGCCATGTCCAATCCTGAATTAATGGACATGCTCCACCTCAGAAAATCCAAATCCATCAGAGCCACGAGAACAAGTGACTTAAACCTCAACACAGAAATAAATAGAACGTGCTGGAGGGACAGATTCATAACCCAGAGGCTCCCTACACTCTGGAACAGAATCCCAGTCCATGTTAGGCAGAGCCCCTCACTGACTCTATTCAAGAGAAATCTCGACGAGTGGATGGGAGATCGTAGGTTTACCCCGGGGGTCATCTCTTTGTCACTACTAGACAGAGGCATAGTAAACTAAACCCTAAAAGGGCGTAGTATTCTCATCCTAAGGGGTGGTGTAAGCCACATATACTCTGGCTAGGCTTATAAATGCCCTAGGGCAGATAGCCTAGTACGAACCTATGAACCTATGAACCTATAATCTATCCTGTCATTGTCAGTCAAAAGTTGAAAAACCCATTCAATTTCTGCCTTCCCTTAAACATCATTCCTCCTCCAAACATTATTCTGCATGCATTATTCCAATAGATCCCACTTTTTTTTCTATATAATTTACTCCTACCCTTTTCTAAAGATCCCACTTCCAGTTGTTTTATCTCTGTTACTATATTCACTGCTTCTAGTACGGTTGGTTTAGACTTTGATTTCTACTTCTAGTAATTGTTTTTTTTGGCAGCCACCAAAATTAAACTCAGCATGGCATTATTGTGTCTAGGCAATTCTGATTCTGTATCACAGCTCAAAAAATCATTTCCTTAGTTACACCAATTCACTCACCCAGTATGTCTGGTAGAGTAGTGTGCAGGGAATTTTTAAACTCTGCTAACTCATTACACTCCCATAAAATATGTTTCCAATGATTTCTTTCTTCTCCATCACACCTCCAACATTTGCAATTTACCTGAGCAAAAATGTTTTGGACTCTGTCTGTGGTATAAACATATCCAAGCAAACATTTCCAAGCAAAGACTCTAAATCTTGTAGATTTTGTTGCACATTTGGAAACCATACATATATCCCCCATTGATTCTTTGTGAATTGCTTATCTAAGCTCTCTTCTCAATTCTTTCTAACCTCCTCTGATTGATTCCTACAGTTATCATACAATATTTATATGTCCTACTAATTACCCTTTTTCAGCAACAGCTTCTGTTCTAGATTCTACTAAAAACTCTGTCAATGCTGGTCTTTTACTTAGGATCCACCTATTTCTTTCTTTTTGTCTATACTTATATCAACCCTTGACAGGGGAGGCAGTCTTTAGTCTGCAGTCCAAATGAATTCTTGGTTTATTTGCTCCCAATACCTTGGTTCTTTTGCCAGTTTTTCGAGTAAATTCCAGCCCCCTGTTGCCTATTCTCTATATCCTTAATTGCAGTCATTCCTATTGGCAAAATCTCCTGTCTCCATCCCTGTGTTGGCTTTTAAAACAGTTTCTCTACTTTATGAATAGAATGTTATGTATGGTAATTGCTATTCTCCTTAAGGATCTGCATCCAAAATTTCAGTTCTCCATTTTTTTCTTGAGTTTCACCCTTGTTTCATCATCACCCCTTTCCACTTTGAATTATAGCGATTTGCTTGTGCTGTGTATAAGAGCCTTAAAATGTATTGCTCTGAAATGTTCATTCAAATCAGGTAATCCCAAACCACCTTATTTTATTTTAAAGCACAACTTATCCCACTTAAATCTTGCCCTCTTCCCTTCCCAGACAAAATTGTTCAACTATTTATTAATTGCTATCCACAATTTCTCCAGCTGATAAAAATATGCCTGTGTATAAAACTAAATGAACCAGAAATATTTTCAGTCCTTGCATCTTGCTATCTATATCCATAAATTAGAACTTCCAATTTCTCAATTTTTGTATTATCTTTTGTTTAGTCTCTTCCAACATATTTTAGCTTCCGTTACATAATCCTTTTTAATTAATTCTCCCAAGTACTTCATTTTATAATGTACCCATAAATATGGGTATTGCTGAACGAATTTGTGTGTCGGTACATAATTTATAGCTATTACTTTTGTTTTGTCTTCATTAATTTTCTATCTCGAAAAGACTTGAAACTGTCTTAGAATGTTCCCTAGCACTTAAATGTCATTTTCTGGTTTTATCGGGTATACAGTAATATCATCAGCAAATAAAGTCAATTTTTTTTGTCTACCGTATCGATTATATCCTCAGATTTTTCAGTCCTTTATTTTCTTTGCCAGTGGTGCTAAATAAAATACAAATAACAAAGGGCAAAGAGAACAGCACTCCTGGTTCCTCTGCTCAAACAAAACTTATCAAAGAGAACCCCCCCCCACTTTCATTTTCAGCTCTAATCTATCATATATTGTTCTAATCAACCTTATAAATTTTATTAGAGAATGTAAATGCTTCCATTGCCCTACTCATAAAATCCCAGCTTACTCTGTGGAATGCTTTTTCCTGCATAAAGACCCTCCAGCAGTGGTATTTTCTTACCTTCCCCCTCATATTATTGTTCTATTGATGTTATCAAATGTTTTCCTTCCCTCCAAAAAACATTGATCTATATCTATCAACTTTGGCATCACCTTTGCCACTCTTTTAGACAGTATAGCTGTAAATACATTATAATCATAGTTTAGAATCAAAATGGGCCAATATGAAGATGGATCAGATGGGGCTTTACTATCCTTATTTATTAGAGACACCACTTTTTTCCAGGATGTTTTAAAATACTGTTAAACCAAACCTTCAAGATCTTTATCATTTTCTCCCCTCCCAGCTTCCAAATTTCCACAGGAATGCCCTCTATTCATGGGCACTTGACTGTACATTGATTATACATCACTATTGATTATACATCACCATTGCATCTCATCTCCTTCTAGTCTGTTAGTAATTGAGTCTCATCTACCTCTAACCTTAGCATATTTAATTATTCCATAAGCACTTCCATTTGTACATTTTCTTGATTTCCACATTTCTCTGCTTTATACAAATTTTCATAAAATTTCTGAAATATTTCAAATACCTCTACAGGATCTCTTTTTTTCTTGTTAAGAGGATTTCTTCAAAAATCTACCCTTTTTTCGTATATAACCCTTCTAGGCCCACTGATACATCCTCACTGTTGCAAATCAAATTTTGGTACCCACCTATAAGTAATATTCCCTGCTTAAAGCTGATTATTTCTCCCAGAATCTTATTATGTTCCATTGCAGCGGTTTTAGGTAGAATATAAATACACATCAGCATAATACTCCTCAATTGCCAATAGCCCCTTAGTACTATAAATCTACCATTATTATCTTTTTTTTTTTTTTGCTCTTCTATCACTATTGGGACTGCTCTCACAATTAATATAAGTACACCCCTTTTCTTTGTCCCAGATATTCCAATGAATAAGCATCCTGGATTCCTTTCTTTATCAAATTCACATGCTCACTTCTTTCCAAATGTGCCTCCTGTAGCATAGCTATTTGCACGCTGCAGTTTTTAATATAGTTCACTCCTACCATTTTGTATATATCTGGGAGAACACTGACATTTAAAGATACTATAAAAAGTGTCATTATGATAAGAAGTTATTATTCCGACCTGCTATATATAACAGCTTTTTTTTTAAATTTCTAATTTCAGATTTTCTGTTACATGCATACACTAATGTTTGGCAGGTTGACCTTTATAACAGTTGTTTCTTGTCATATCTATTTGAACCTATGTCACATTTTACAAGACTTTTTATTTTAATGAAAACACTCAAAAAAAAAAAAAACAAACACATCCTCATAACACCACCAGAACCTATTAACTTAATACCAATACACAAAACTATGTACATTTTCAAATAATGAACCCCAGGATTCAATAAACTCTGTGTAGGCTTTGTGTAGAGCCTACATGGAGTGTACCTGCTGCTGTGATGATGCTCATTGCGTGGCATTGTGCAGTGCATATTAATGTGGTGCAGCACGTAAGGTTTCATGGCTCACGGCTGTGTTGCTGGCTGTGAATCCTTGCAAGCAAATGCAGACAGGAATTGTGTGTAAGTCAAAGTACCAACATTCTGCAGATTTGCACGAAATGCCACAATGGCCACCAGGACTACACAGATAGTGCTGATTCTGCACAACATTTCTCCACAAAGGCCAACATAATGCAAGGATTCATAAACAGAAATAGGGACAGTAAATGTCGCATAGACGTGTTGCAATGAAACAGAAACATACCTGTCATCTCCTTTGAACAAGATCAAAGGCATACATAATAGGGGGACAATAGCCCATAAAATATGTACAGATATGTAATATTGCATTTCCACACCTAGAAAGTTGATAGAATAATTAGGTTGTTCATTAGCATGAACTTTCCAAATAGCATATACATACACCTAGATTCAAACCTGATGCCATCTGACCTCAAAAAAAGAATGGATAATAGGTGGTGCCACAGAGTCAGTTGAGTGGCACATGCATTTTACACAATCAGTAGTAACTGTCACAGTTTAGCAAGGCTTCCCCTTCATACTCCCCCATGGTTGTTTCCCATATCACCACTGTCCTATCTTCCTCATTTTTTTTATAAAGCATTATTGGGCGATAGTGCACGATGCACACCATCGCTAAGCAATGGTGAATGACACCTGTATATAAAGGTATGTCAATGTATCATAGACACCTGTAAAAGTGTTACATTCACCTGTATTAGAACCCAGTACCATCTGGCCCAAACAACAAGGAATACATCAATGTATTAAGACGTACTTCCACAGAGTCAGTTTTGCAGTACATGTATTTCATACAATCAGTCCTAACTGTCATAGTTTAGCAGGGAAATCTTGTCATTATTCTCCCTGTCCCCATGTCATCACTGTTCTATGTTACCCATTTATATCCTTTAAAGCATTGTTGTGCAATGGTGCACATCACACATCAACATGCAGCAACCTTGATACAAAAGCTGTTAAACGTATTAGATACAGCTGTATTTAGACCCACTACTATCTGGCCACAAAAAGAATGTATCACTGCATTAAGTGCATTAATACCTGCTGTTACAGAGTCAGTTAAGTAGCAGGTGTATGCAACAGTATTTAAGTCTGCCTGTTGCAATTCAGTCTGTAAAATACACCTGCTACTCAAATGGGTCTGTGGCACCACCTATTAATGTATTGATCCATTCCTTTCTGAGGCCATATGGTACTGGGTTCCAATACAGGCATATGAATCACTTTCAAATACTTTTAGGCTCGCTCTGTGTAACACAACACAAATGTGGTGCTTGAAGGTGTGCAAAGCTGAGCACCAGGTTTACTCAATGGTAAGTATTGCACAACACATTCAAACAGTATGTGCATTCCCAGTAAATGCAATAACTGCAATTAGTGGGAAAAGATCATTCCACATTGGTCTTGATCTGTGGTATGCATGGGTGGCATGTGTGGTATTCTGTTCTGTTGCATACATACCACATGCTTCTCTCATAAGGGCCAGTCTAGATCCATGGGTTCATACACTCAGTTCTCTCTCTCTGTGGCAGCTATGGAAAAAAACAGAACAGAATACCATTATGAATACCAGTCCCAACTATATAGCTTTTACCTCTTACAAGTAGTTTCTGTAATTGATACTCCCAGCCCTAAATTCCTCAATCCAATGTTCAAGGCTATTCCTTTTCCTCCTCTGGAGGTTGTTGCAGTGGTGTCTACATTGCTCATCAATGCAGGGGATGCCAGTAGCACTGGTCACAGCCTGGTTAAAACTATCCCATGCCTCTGACTAGTACTCTGAGCCAGAATAGTCCCTCTGCAATAGTCTGGGCCCATGCTCCTTCACTTGGAGTCCAACAAACCCTTTTTATTTCTGGACACCCTATCTTTAACACAGAATCTCACTCCTTCTCCACAAATGTCTGCCATGTCTACCACAGATCAAGACCAATGTAGAATGATGGCTTCCACCAATTGCAATTACTGTGCTTACTGGGAGAGCACACACTGTTTGAAAATAATGTGCAATTCTTACCATCACACAAACACAGTGCTTGTCAGTGTGTAATAGTAAGCAGAGCACGACATTAGTAAGCAATGTAATTTCAGGGTTATTGAAAGTACATACCTTTGTGTATGTGTTTTAGGCAAAAGTGAAGGCCATGCCAGTCCACATAGCAGGAATAAACTATCAGGAATATAGTACATAGTATATTTTCTATTTTTGGCTGTCTGCTTCCTGGGTGGTCTGGGTGCTCTTGTTCCAGTAATTGCACTATGTGGTGCATTGTGCAAACAGTGGCAAAAATAGAAATTTAATTGGTATGTACCTCACAAGACATCTACAACAACTGGAAAGGCCACAGAAATACCTCACAAAGATGATTACCAGCCTCAAACTGATGTCCTATGCAGACCGTCTCAAAAAACTCCACCTTTACTCTGTCGCATATCGCCTACTCAGAGGCGATCTCTGCCTAACATACAAAGCTATGTCAAAACCAGAGCTGTTGGACATGCTCCACATAAAGAAATCCCAATCCCTCAGAGCTACATGCTCTAGGGACCTAAACCTTGTCACCACAATAAACAGAACATGCTGGAGGGATAGATTCCTGTCTCAAAGACTCCCCATACTCTGGAACAAACTACCTATATATATCAAATCTCCCTATATATACCTCTCTATATATCAAGACTCCCCATACTCTGGAACAAACTACCTATATATATCAAACATTAGCACTCTTCAAGAAAAATCTTGATGATTGGATGGGAGATAGGAAATTCACCCTGGGGATCACTTCTGTGGCTCTGCTTGACAGGGGCACAGGAAAATAATTTTCTTGGGTGGCAAAAGCCAGGGTAACATTTGGCTAGGCTTATATAGGCCTTAGGGCCAATAGCTTAGTACCTACCTATGAACCTATGAACCTATGAAGAAAACTAAAGAAAGGGAAAAGAAAATGCTGTGCAGTCATACAATCCTAAGATCTGAATATCATGGGATGACCTGTGATGTGCACCATTCATTTGGACTGGGAAATCCTTTAAGAGACATGCTAGAAAGTAATTATATGCATTGCATTTCTTTCCATGTATTTGCATGTCTTGCCAGTCATGTCTGACTCTGAAATGGCTTGACAAACATGGCCATGCTGTCAATATACTTCTAAGTAATGCATACAGATAACAGTATAAAAACCTGTGCTTTGCATTATTCCTAAATACATTCCAGCATATGCAGTATGTAGGTGACAAAATGGAACCATACCTTCTGAAATTCTGTACTCCTCTGTACAGATATCCTGAAAAAAAATATTTTCTCTCACTGTTCCAAACATATAAGACTCTCCTCAATATCATTTTTTCTAGCTACAGGGTTGCCTTTTTATATGGTGCAGATTATTAATGGATTGCAGCTGTGAATGATTACTGTTTGGGAGGAGGAAATCACAACAGCTCTGTCGGTTGCCTTACTTTCACTGGGTGTGTCAGCTTACATCTAAAAAGTGTCTCTGGAAAGATGACAGACCCTTCTCATCAATGTAACACAGAGGCTACAAACCATGCTATGACGTATGTGGATAGATTAAAAGCCTTGTCACTGTAATCTGTCTGGTATAGGATGAGGTCAAGTCTGCCTGGCATCCAGCCCACTGTCTGACCATGCCCTATGTGATAACTGCATATCCAAAACTATCATATAGCTGATGACATCAGCAGAGTTTGTTGAAGCCAGAATAAGTGTCCCACATGCTGGTTTAAAATGCCCAAACTAATGTCAAGCAACAGCTCACAGACACATACACACACACACACACAAACACACACACACACACACACACACACACACACACACTTGACTCCAGCAAGAATAAAGCCCCTATCTAAGTAATCAGACTACAGAACACAGTACTTTATGCAAATTCCACTGCTCAATTCTAGCTAAGAGTGTATCAGACAATACTTTATAGCTGTTGAAATCAGCAGTGTCAAGTGTTCCACATGCTGGTGTAAAATGCTCTCAGCAATGTTATGCAACAGCTCACAGACGCGCACAATTGACTGCAGCAAGAAGATAACCCCTACCTATCTAACTTCACAGACTACAGAACGCAGTACTTAATGCAAGCACCACAGCACAAGTCTGATTTTCACAGGATTGCAGGTGAACTTATAGTAGCTGACATCAGTGGGCCATGTGGGAGACATGTTGGGAGGGCTGCATGAAATGGTAAGCTTGTGCAAGTATCAAAATACTGACAATCCATGCCATTGGAAAAGTAACTGTAGGATACCACATCTACTCTGCTGACTAGACACACACAGTTGACTGCAGTGTGAACAGAACCACTACCTATCCAAGTGCACAGACTACAGAACACAGTACTTAAGACAAGTATCACAACACAAGTCTGATTTATACAAGAGTCTAGGTGCACATATAGTAGATGACACCAGCAGGCCATGTGGGGAACAATGGCTTGGGAGGACGGCCTGTATAGGCACATAGCTTCATAGCATCATATGTGACTACTAGCCTAATAGGACTAGGATGTTTAGAAGCCTAGCTGAGTAACAACACAAGTACCCTTACTGAGCATAGTTGTATGTTTGAGTTCTCCAGGGTGAGGTTGTGAGCACCACCAACTGTTCCTGTCCATGAGAAAGCACAAGACATTATATATTACACTTTATAGTGTAGTTAATATTTGTATGGAAAAAAGTATGAAGACCCCAGGGTTGTAATGCTTGGTGGGCGGGGAGCCAGCATATGGATGTGTTATAAATATATGATGTATAGTGAAATTAGGACCTTAGTTTTCAATGTTTCCACATGTAGTTTTATGTCACACAAAGTAAATGGATAATAAACACCAGTAATAAAGCATCTTACATACAGTTCCATAGCGCAGTGAGTAGCATGTTTGTGCGATGTATGTGAAATACACCGCATAGGTAAGCAGTGCGCAAATGTGAGCAGCATTGCTAACTTCTGACAATTAGTATTAAGTATCTAATATATACCTGCTGGTAATCAGCACCTAGCATTTTTGTCCCTGTAGATTTTCTGTGTCTCTACTCCAATGGTATTGATGTATGCAGCAAGAAACAGTATGATGTCTACATTTGTATCTTGTTGAATAGCTTCACTATGTTAGATTGGTCATTAACATGCAATTCACCCACTTATGCTGTAATTAGTGTCTATTAAACACACCTGCAGCTTGGTCATTAGTGCTCTATGTTCACTTCTGCAAACCTCTGTACACCTCTACATGTCTCACTGTAAATAAGGTAAGCACAAGCAAAATTGGTATTACTTTCCTCTTTTCCAGTGATATCACACAAATGGTGAAAGAAAGGTTGAACACCCAGTACTAGAACCCAAGACTATCTAATCTCCAGCCCTACACATACACATGCTGCCACAGGAATAGTTACATGAGAAGCACAGGGAAACCTGTTATTCATTCCTCCATTTGCCATGATTGTGCTAAGCACTGTATCGTGCAATGACCAAAATAATAACAAAAGTTCTTAAAGTGGACATAGATGCCACATTTTGCCAACAAATGAAGATGAGGTTGCATCTTAATGAAAGAGAAGATGTGAACTGTGCGTTACTTACATACATTTTCACCCTTCAAAGACCTATATGTACACCTCTGTAGGTCTAACCTGACACACCCCCTGATGTCATCATTCACTGTTGCCATCCACTGAAAACAAATACTGAGGGAGTGCCTACACAAAATGCACATCCCTACATGGTTCTAATTTATTGGAATTCAACAATTCTAATCAGTTCAGACCTCATTTGCATCTTTACTGTACATACAGATCTGAATCTACATGGTTGCCAACCATGTAGCCAGGGGAAATGGATGGGGAGCTGAATGTTGAACACACAAGGGGGTATGACTTTGCTATATATCTGCACAGAAGAGTATTGTTTTTGAGAAAATATGCCTGTATTTCATCAGCTACATACTGCATATGCTTACATGCCACTATGTCTGCTTCATGGGGTTTACACTTTTAGCTGTCTGCATTAGTTGTAAGTTTATTCTTCATTTGGGGGTAGGGAAGTGAAGCTGGATTTATGTCATGGCACTTAAAAAGGATATGTTGTTATTGTTACTCTCCTTTTGTTGCATTCACCCTGTATTGAACTGGAATTATGAATCTGCTGTCACATATAAGGTCCATTCTGTACAACTCTAAAAACTTTTACTTGCTCTTCTGTTCATGTAGACCCCTTTCTGTGGCTGTACTCAAAACGTTTTCAAATACAAGGGGAAAACTAGCTTCCTCTTAGATATTTAGAGCTTGTTGAATCATTCCACCATGCTGGTTTGTTTCATTAGCATGCAATTCAGCTACTTATCCTGTAATTAGCATGTCATGGTATTTACCTTGTTTGTGCATGACTGTGTGCCACTACACAGAGTTTACTGAATCAAAAAATATTTGTGGCCATGTGTGCATCTCATTGCCATGCGCACACTATGAAAAATGACTGTGTAGGCTTTATTGAATCCTCACATGCCTGAAGTTTAACCCTCCTAATACAAACAATTTTCTCAGACTTACAGCCACACTCACAGGCTTGAATTAACATATAATGAAGGTTATCCATGCTAAAATGCATGGTATAGCCTGTGCTTCTACTGCCAATAAGTGCTGTCTGTTTTTGTCTTATCTGTAATCATCTCCCAGATGTAGAAAACAACTTTAATGTTTTCAGAAGACATTGATATGGATTTACTAATCTTCTGTGCAGGACTAGCTTAGTCCTGTATGGAAGCGGCCATTTAGGAGCAGGATGGCAGCGCACAATGCATATTAATAAAGGTGTGCTGCTTAAGCACCTAATCCTACACAGAACATGTAAGAGTGCAGGGGGCGTGTCTGAGAGCAGAGCTCTCAGAATATACACGCCCATGCAATGAAGAAGAGCAGAAAGGCCAAAGGAATGAGCGAGACCACTCATAGTTGTCCGCATATCCCATGCAACATTCCCCCAAGTGTACAACAGCAATAGGAAACACATATAAAATAAACAAACCCCTTTTTCTTTTTTAGCAATCCAAAGAAAGCTAACCGCAGGTGCGTGGGTGTGCCCATCACTTAGCTATGGTTAATGCAGCTTAAATGGCTGAAGAGGATAACAAGGAAGATATATGCAAATGAAGCAGTATAGCAGTAGTGTAGTAGGCAGAGCATTCACCTTACGAGCAGGCAACCCTGGTTCGAGTCCCACTGCAGAACATTCCATTTTCCATTGCAAATCATGTTATGACCAATATTTTAGTTGTGTAACCCACTAAGCAACAGATATTTGTGAACTGGAGAACTGTAGTAAATGCACATGTGAGGTGTCAATGTCATAATGTTGCAAAGTCCACAGACAAGCACATGTGCCTCATACAGTAAATGTACACAGGAATCATGGATACATATGGAAGGTAAAATGTGTAAAGAATGACAACTCCATACAGCTTTCAAATCCCACACCTTCCCAAGAACCATTCAATATTACTGTCTAAATCAGTGCAATTGTAAGTGGGAGTAAGCACTAGTAAGCAAGTGTAAGCACCAATAAGCAGTAGTAAGCATAGTTAAGCACTAGTAAGCAAGGTTAAGCCCATTTGCATGGGGGTAAGCAATGCACATAGTGGTTAAGCAGTTTTGAAGCTAACTCTCTGTAAGAATATTTAACTGGAGGTTAGCATTGCTTACCCTCACGCAAACCCACACAAACCCGCTTACAACTGCTCAAAAGTGCCTTAATCACTCTATATCCAACGGCCCTCGTTCTGCACAGCAACAAAATAGACAGCCATGCAGGTCCTGAACCCAGGACCCTATACAGTATAGTCAAAGTAGTTAACCACCAAGCCATCACAGCAGTACAGAAAAATGAGGTATCACCAAACAAGTCCTCACTATAGTAGAATCAAACTGAACCTGTGAAAGGAATCAGTATACAGTCATATGTTCTATAACCCACTACATAACATAAATATGTGAACTGGAGTACAACAGTAAGCCCAGACGTGAGGTGTAATTGTAATAGAGTGTTGAAGTCCCCAGTAAAACATAAGGATCCCATACAGTGTACGTACACATGAATCATGGATACCAGGTATACATATAAGGTGTAATGAATAATAAATAAATGCCAAAAAGAAAATATAATGCAAAGTCTATGGTAAGCAATGCTAAGCATTGCACAGGCCAGCTTAGGAGGTGTAAGCAATGTTTAGGCCAGTTAACTCAATGTGCCAAGTGTTATACCCCTTTAAAGAATTCCAACCTTAGGTAAGCAGGTTTGCTTATAGCTTAGCCATTTCAAAAACAGCCAATCAAGGAAAAGTACGGGAAAGCAGCCCTACTTAAACCCAACAGGTGGAAATACATCTCATAACTGGTTGTAGCTTCCCCTAGCAGGCACCATGTCAGTAGGGGAGAGGGTGTGCACTTTTGGGTGCAGTGCTGATGCATCCAGGAGTCCAGAGTCATGGCAGGACTCCTTGTCAAAGACCATGAGAGAGACGGCTGCAAGGCCAGTACCAGGGTTCCCAATATAAGGGGGAAGCCTGAGACCGTCTCAGCCGTGACCTCACTAGTGCCACTGGCATACCCCGAACTGGTGAGCACGTCAGGCATCACTATGCTGACCTGAAGTGGCATAAGGGGGACCTCTTGGAGCAGTGGAGCCAAGAGGCTAAAATGGCTGGGGATGTCCTAGCTGTGTGTATCACTCCACTATGTGTGTGGTAATTGCCAGCTCATGTATATCATGGATAGGTATGGCTAAATATTCCTCTTATGCCCTCCACAGCTGCAAGTGAGCAGGCTGTGAACCAGGAGGCCCATGGAAGTTGCCTGGAGAGGTTGCGATGTGAGGCAGGTCAGTAATACTCTTGCATGTACTGTCGTAGGAAATAAATCTAAACATATTAGTAAATGAATTGCCTGTATAAAACCTGTATTGTTTAAGGCAAGTACTGCATACACCAGAGAATATGGCAGGAAGAGTCTCATATAGTTTGTATGTAAATAAAAGCGTAATAGCCTGACAATAAAAGTCTAACTGCTGGATTGCATGTGTATACTCTGATATCATATGGTAATGTAGATTTGCAATCACATAATAGTACTGTTGTATTAAGCACTGTTACCCACACTGTGCACCATAAATATAATGTGTAGGAATGCCTGTATACGACTGGTGTAAGCCCCAGAGGCCATTTCATACAACTGAGAGACACATAGACAGGAAACAGGGAAAAGGCAGACAACAAAACCTGAATAGCACATGCAACTGAGATGTGAACTGTTATATTTTAGCACACAGAGCCATGGTTCAAATCATGGCAGTGGTAGTAGTCTGCAGACAGAATCATACCTCTCAACTGTACAGATACGTCCAGAATGTCCAGTAAAGTGGCCCATATCTGCTGCCTGTAATTCTGTCCCCTGGGAAATCAGTGGGATGATCCCAGATGTATAGGCAGCAAACAGGAAATATAACTTATTGACACACATCTATGAGAACAAAGCTAGCACACTAGCAACTCCCATAAACCTTATGAGAGTAATAAGCCATGTATGTCCTATCTACACCCCCATGTTGTCAAGCTGTGACCAGACTGTGTACAGTAACAGAGTGAGATGTATGTGCATAATACTAATGTGCAATCTGGAAATTTGTGTGGCAACATTCAGGTAGTGCTAACAAACATTGCTCACACAGGTACATCAGATACAAACATTGTGCCGAGAAATAAAAGAATGATACCCTGTACTGGTACTGTTTAATTTGGTATTATATGGCATTGCGACTGATGCAGTTGCTCTGAATAATAAGGTATTACTCATCACTGTCGCCCACATTGTTCTACAAAATATAACTGTCTAGAAAATACTGTATAAGAGTGCTGTAATACAAGGTCAGAATGCAAAACCACAGGAGAAGTATAAGACAGAAAGCAGGTAGGAGATATACAGCAATATCTATATAGCACCCGCAAATCTGATGGACAGTGTTTAGGTTCTAGAAGACACAGCCATGGTCTGAATCCTGGGAGTGGAAGTAGGCTGCATACAGAATCATACCCCACAACTGTACAGATAAGACCAGAATGTCCAGTATATGGGCCCATATCTGCTGCCTGTCACCCTGTCCCCCCTGAGAAGTCTGTGGGATGATCACAGATGTTAAGGCAGCAAACAGGGAATGCAACTGACTAATCAGTATATATTGACTCCACTGTTCTGATTATGTCCTATTGGTTGATAAATATTTAAATTTGTTTCCATGCATGTGCTATATTGAATTATTCCAACATTGGTGGCATGGGGCTATCAATGTACCCACATGCTGTAGTTATTACCACTGTGGTCCCATATATGCATGTGGTCCTTTTGCTATGCAACTGTTCCATATCTGGTGTCTGGGTTAATGGGAATATCTACGCATGCTGTTATACCTAACCCTGGAATGTGCTGACTATTACTAACTCACATATGTTGATAAAATTTAAATACTAGAGCATGTTTCAGAAGGCCGCTCCCAGCGGACCCACCTGTCCTACTTCAGCTGACCGCAGCACTGGGTACCAGCATGTCTGGAGCCCAACCCGGGACCTCCTCATCCATTGGTCCTGCACCACCTTTGGATGGAACAGCCTAAGGGGATGGGACTTGTACCCCCCTGGGAGCAGGCATGGACAGGAACCTGTCACCCATCACCAGATCTGGGTTGTGGTGTGTAGCGAGCTCCACAGGGAGGTCAGAGTTCTGCTACACCAGCTCAAGGGCTGTGTGTTGCAACTAGAGGGTCGGCCTGGCTCTGCGACTCAGCCCCCAGCACAGCCACCTTCGGGGCTGTGAAGGTTCAGTGGTGACTGTCTATGGGTGGGGACATCAGTCCCACTGATTCCACTAGGGGGCTCATGGGCTTCTGATTTCCCAACACCCCTCTCCATCAAGATGTTTACCCCCCACATGTGTCATATACTGCCCCTGTATGCATCTTGTTTGTCTTGTTTGTTAACCTATACAAACTACCTCCCCAAATATACCTACTATCCCTCCCCAACATCCCACTCTCACCTGAAAAAAAGGGCAATCTGCTCCCCAAAAAAAAAATTCCACCCCATACATAGCTCTCCATTTTGCACACGTGTCCACTGGACACATGTAATCTGGTCTAATTAGCATCACAACTTATTATTGTTGTCAACACCTCACTACTAAGGGTTTGAGTGTCCAAATCTACCTCCAAATTCAATGTATATGCACAGCTGTTGCTGTAGAAGTAAGGTGCAGCTATGGATCTTCCATACACCCTTCCTGCACATCCCTAGCTATTTTCCCTACTGTCTTTCCCTCGTTGTGCCTCTTTTTCACCACTTTCCTAACAACTCTTTTTTCTTTTCTTTTAAAGAAATTAGCGCCGGGGTAAACGGGAGTAAGCACTTTTAAGCAGTAGTACGCAGGTTTAAGCCTGTTTGCGTGGGGGTAAGAAATGCCTACACAGGTTAAGCAATTTAGAAGCTGAGTATGAGAAACTATAACCGGAAGCTAGCAGTGCTTACCACTGCACAAACCCGCGCAAACCCTCTTACAACTGGTTAAAAGTGCCTTAATCACTCTGTATCCAACGTCCCTTGTTCTGCCCAGCAATGAAATCAACAGCCTCTGCAAGGATCGAACCCAGGATCCTGTACACCATAGCCAAAGTGATTTACCACTAAGCCATGCCAGATATACACAAGCCTGATATTTTCGCAAACATATCATCCAGCCCAGTCATTCAACACTACAGGCAATGTATTCCAACATGTAGATGTATCATGTGTGGGAACAGATATTATTATCTAAATAGATATAACATATCTATATATATGTAGCTATATATATAACAAAAAAAAAATATATATATATATATATATATATATATATATATATATATATATATATAAATATAAACATATATACATACATATGCATACATCTATAGATATATATGTTACATCTATATATCTATATATATATATATATATATATATATATATATATATATATATATATATATATATATATGCAGCAAGTTATTTTATATATATATATATATATATATATATATATATATATATATATGTAAGCAGATATATATATATATATATATATATATATATATATGTAAGCAGATATATATATATATATATATATATATATATATATATATATATATATATATATATAGACATACATCTGTAGATAACAATGGGAACATTACAAACACATATATGTCCACATGCACCGGTAATGGGGTTGAGAGGCCCCAAACAACATACGTCTTGTACGAATAGGTACCCCCCCCCACAGCCAATGATGTCTACCCTGCAATACACCACCAAATGTTGCAGATCCCATAACCAGGAACTGACACAACATGGGCACAAGATGTTAACAGTACTCCATCCCACCTGTATGTCAGGCTGGTATCAGTAACATATCATGCAGTACAGTCTGGCTCCCATAGGGAATGTACAATGTGGAAGCAATCAACATCCCTAGGATTCATATATACAGACACATATATGCAGATACAGTCATATGTATATATATACATATATATATATATATATATATATATATATATATATATATATATATATATAAATAAACTACACATACACATGCAGAGATATGTATAGTAAGATACATATGTAGAAGGTGCACACAATTTGGAGCAGCCACTATGCCTACAGTTACCACCTTACCAACTGGACACTGTATGAGCCACCCATACAAATAGCAATCATTACCTGCAACATATACCCACAGAGAGGTCAAAGGATATAACACCACACACAGGTTTCCATACATGGGAAAGCTTTATTTGTGTACTATTGCAGTTGTATATGTCATGTCATATAGCTGTCGGGACACTGACATCAATATAAACAGAGTAATGCAACTGTGAAACAGTTATACTAATACAGTAGTCTGGAAAGATTTACAAATGTTGCTGTCCAGGCCGAGGCCTTCAAGTAGTACAATAGTAAAGACAGATTGGGCCACAAGATACCAAACAATCAACAGTAAGTAATGCAGATGTATAGTTTAGCAGCCTCTATCTCCACTCCATGTATACTCTCCCTAGGGGGTAAAGACCTCAGTTGACACAATGGGATGTAACTGTTACATAACAAGACATATCTGACACCATGACAAGCACACTGACAAACGGAGTCAGTATGGCAGGAGGCAGTAGGCCTGCATTTACCTAAGGTGGATTGTATGGTAATGTACATCCAGATACCTTAAGGCAGCTCACCCTTGATACCCTCACATGTTGTAACAGCCTAGGTTAGTTATGGTGCATCCTCCCCCTAGACTCACTACTACAGGGCCATATACCACTGTTACATACACTGGCCTCTGAAGTGCATAAGGGCACACATGTATTGTGTAGGTGAAGCCCACACATATATGGCCCCAACCCCACCATATGTGTGGGGGACACAACAGCACTGAACTGATGGCAGGAATGGCAGCATGACATACAAACAGCCAACTACAGAACAACCCCTGACAGCATGTCATATGTGCAAAGCCTGGTATGTAGGTGGAGGACAGAGGCTGGTGCACAGGCTCATATGTGGAAAACTGTTGTCATACACTAAGCAAGTCACTGGTGTTACAGGATAGTCTGCAACATACCCTTAGTCAGGTATATAAGTTAGAAACAGAAATGGATGTAGTCATGTACTGATAGCACTCAACACACCCACTGCCAGTGAAATATCTGACACAAGACCTGTGTGGTGGACTGACAAAATATACTAGGCACACCTATGGCCATCAAGAGGATAGGACCACAGTTGAGAGCTATGCAGATAGACTGCATTCCATGTTAAACTAGCATTTACACACAAACCTGTAACACCAGTACTATACAATGCATACAACAACTCTACTCGCACTCTGTATGTAGTTCTGGAATCCCATACAAATATGTAGCTGGCCTGAGTGTGCAGGTTCTCCTGTAAGAGGTATTGCTACCTGCTGTCTGTAACACTGATGCTCACACACAGGAAGTATATCTATCACACAGGAAAGGTAAAGGGACCATGCCCACATGATGTAGGGATTTATAATAGGTGGTTGCCATGACAGTGGTAATTGGAAGTACTACACAGCAAGCTGCATGCAGGTAGCATGTGGAGGACACTGAGTGGTGCAGAGGCCATCAACTGATCATGTGCATCACTTACAAAATCCATGCTGCAATCTATTCACAGCAACTCAATCCATTTACTGCAGAGAGAGAGAGAGAGAGAGCGAGAGAAATAAAAAAGCCTAAGGCAAAGCCAAAGCAAAAAAAAAAAAAAAACAATAACATCCATCAACCTATCCAGAACAGACATTATTCCCACAACAGGTATGTGAAGGGTATATGCATATATTTGAATGTAGTACCTTGTCCATAATAATGGGATAGATGATGTGGAATGATACATATGTGGCATCAGGTGTTGTAATGATGTTCAACTGAACAGCTGCTATGGACAATAGTGTCTGTCCTTGTGTCAACTGTGCAGATCAGCACTGACTGACACGATGTAAACCATCGTGTGTGTTGTGTAATGGGAAGTATGTATATTATGTAGCCAATAGCTGGTGGTAGAAGTAATGCCATTATGATGGACACATGGGACCCACAGCCCACCCCTTGCAGGATACTCAGGTTAATCTGTAATGTAGCATGCAGGAATGCCATAGGTATGCAATAGGGTTAACTGCAATCTGGTCCTACACATACCACCCTAATGTCACGCTGTGTCCATATGTGGCACCTGTCTGTGTTGTAGCAAGGCAGAACAGTGCAGCTGTGCAGGAAGGCGTTGTGAAATTGTGGATCTGATGCCTGATCGTACCCTACATATAGGTATGCATATGTGTACATATGTACACATAAATAATATATAAAGATATACATATATCTACAAGTATGTCCAGAAATATACAGATACCCATGTGTAGACATATATATGAGCACATATATACATCACATATATCTACA
>NC_056725.1:405594507-405724507 GCF_019279795.1 Protopterus annectens
CCGTGCTTGAACATGTGGTGGGGGTGAGGCTATGGCCACGTGGACATAAGCCAGCAATGTCAACAGCTGGTAGTCAACATGGATGTGCCAGGACACCAAGGGGCAGTACCAGCCCCGGCACTGCGAGGGGGGGTGCTGTCCACACCACACCACAGTAGACCATGAGCACATGGTCCTGGCCAGTCCCAGGAGGGACCTGGTTCCAGTGGATATTTGTCATCATCAGGTGAGAGTAGCACATCAAGACCTGTACCTGGACATGCCCATGGGAAACCCTAGCCGGCACAGTCCACGTGTCCATGGCCAGAGGCAGTGAACTGCACAGCCTGCCAGGTATGGTCTGCAGTCCATAAACACCGGTGTAGGGCAGCCACTTGGCAGAACTGTGTGCATGCATACCCACAAACTATGCAAACACACCTAGGGCAACCCAATACGTACACACAGCACCACACCCAGCTCACCATAGTACACCCCTCACCCAAAAATACGGTGTCAAATGTATGGCCCACCCTTGACCTCTGGCAAACCAACGTCACACCATGTATATATGATGATACCTGTGCCACATCCCTGTCATCCATACCATCAATGCAGGGATAGGCTAATATGGTTCTGATGCACATGATGACTGTACTACAGAGTACCACAGTACTGCAGTGTAACATGTAAGGAGTAAAGTGTAATGCATATATGGCAGGTAGTGTAGCCATCCAGCAATGATGCGTTATAGTTGTTAGTAGCACTGGTTGATTGTGGTTCCTATAATGTTATCCGGTTGTGTTGTAGGTGTACATGTGTCAGCATGATTATGGGCTGCAGTCATATTGCACAGCAGGGTATGGCACTGTGGTGACACCATGGCTGTGACATATCTGGGGAACAGCTGAACACATGTCACAGGATACTAAAATAGTTATTGCCTGTGCCACATAGACAAGTGACCGCTGAGGCATGTATACCCTGCAACCTGATTTAGACCCATCCACATACACACACACTGTTATCTGGCAACACTGGGACTAGACCCCTACCTAGCTATGTAGTGATACTGAAGTGTGTGGCTTACATTGCACACACCACACAGCATTTAGGGTGAGGTGTGTACCAAGTTACATGTTACATGCAGAACATCCCCAGATATGTACAGTATGCTAATGGGGGATGTAATGGGTGTATATGGACATTACATAGTGTGACGTACCATTATATACACATTAAAAGCCACTTAACAGCCAGACATACATCCGATATACCAAGGCCTATCGCTGCTAACTAACTTGACCGTGTGTCCAATGTGTTACAGGTAGGCTGCACACAGCACATGCATAACTGGCGTGGATTGCGGTATCAGTTATCTTTATGGTTGATGGTGACAGTGGTAACCATAACGTGGTACATGGGACATATACCAGGTGTACTTTGGTGTAATGACAGTGTACACAGCACCCACATCCCCCAGTGGATATTGTACTCCCTGAAACCCATGATGACATTCTGCCATTCCCACCATCACACACTGACCACGACTTTGAAACCACCTATAGTATACCCCAACAGTGGTACTACAGGGATATGCATCTAATGCACATGCCACACACGTAGTAGGGTGTTGCATTGTCATGCCTCACCTATGGGCAGAAACAACACTATCTGTACTACTGTATGGCAATGGGTATTGTAATAGGAGTATGTGTCCTCAGAATACTGTACCGTACAGATATACGGACATGCACTATTACACACACATGCCAGAACACAATGGGTATCCCATACCTATCACCCTATTTGTAAAACACTGTTGTACTTGTACTGCAAGGCTCATGTAGTTGATATGGGGGGAACTTAACAGGGTACATGTGATGTCCCATAAAGCAGCAGCCAAAACTGACTATGGCAATGGGTGTTGTGTTGGTTGTGAAGGCACTCATGGAATTCCCAAGTGCAGGTGTGATAACAAACAGACACTGCTATACTCAGTCATGCACAATTACACACGTGCCAGTACAGGGATGCATTGCTGCAGGTGGTCATAGCTGCGTACCTAGCTATTGTCCAAGGAGAGATGGGTTGTGTAGGTGTTGTGTGTACAGTGGTATCCTGCCACCTGGCAGGTGGCGGCGGGCAATCTATCGACAAACACTACTGTGGTGACCCTCAGGGTGAGAATGTCATGCAACAGCAAATCCTCCAGGTGCCCCCTGCACATGGCCACTGAGGTGATCAAGTTGACATGTATGCAACATGCATTACAACACAGGGTTAGTGTCTGTGATGGAGATCTGTACCCAAGCATGTTCTGTTGACTGTGGTAGTGTAGTGGAGGTACCCATGGCATGTGGTGCATACAGGGTGACATCTCCAATATGTGCCAGTTCTTACACTGCTGGGCAGACATGTCAGTGTCAATCAACCTTAGGTTGCCTGTACATATCCCAGCTGTATACCTGACATCTGCACATCTGTACAGGGACTGACAGTCATCAGCTTGGCAAGTAGCTATGCAGTAGCATGAGTGTGTTGACAGATAGACATCTGATAACAAAATGTATGCCATAACTATAAGTCAGAAGCCCTCACTAACATGCTGTACAGACGGTAGTCTACAGTTACATTCCACATGACAGATCAATACCCAGTAAAGAGTATATACTGTGACACAGCTCACACACCAGGGATACAACAGGGAAGCCTCAGTGTCCAGCTATGCCTGCAGGTGTGCTTGTTGTCAGTACTACATTTAGCACTCTGCTCTTGCCTGGGTAAGCACTGTCAACAGTAGTACTGCCATGATACACTACATGCCAGTGTGACAGCACATACCCTGGGCTACTACACCTGTATGTAACACATTCACATGGATAACAGTGCTGTACAGGCCTCATATACATCTGTCTCCCACACATGACACTCACACCCCTTGTAATGACAGCACATAGGTGCATGTATTGTACATGGCATTACATACACTTATGACAGATTATCAGAATGGATGGTGTGACCTGGTTTCCAGGGCTAAGTCATGCTCAGCAAGTATCAATGTTGTTGCAATATAACAGCTGAGCTGATTTGCGCAGTGATAGGGTTGGGAAGGTGGCCTAATGGTTAAAGTGTTTGCCTTACAAACACAAGGTGCAGGGTTTGAGTCTCACAAGGGATAATTGGCTAGGCTTAAAAATGGCTCACAAGGGCAGTTAGCCTAGTACTAATCTATGAACACCAAAACCAGAACAGATCGAGGAGGGCACAAATCCTGGTCTGCAAGCTATAGTTTAATTAATACACAACTCTTCAGTCCTTCAAGTAAAATGCATAAAACAACTTTTCAGTCCACCAAAATCACATGGAAAAAATCTATGAACCTATGAATCTATGAACCTATGGTAAGCGAAGCCTACACTGTGTAAGTGCCCGTACATTTACCCATAGTTCAGCACTGCTTAGCTTCACGCAAACCCGCGCAAACGCTCTTAAAGCTGCTCAAAACTACCTTAATCACTCTGTATCTGGCAGCCCTTGTTCTGCCCAGCAACAAAATGAACAGGCCTTGAACTCAGGACCCTGTACACTAAAGTCACAACACTTAACCACTACGCCATGACCACTATGAAGACAGCTGTTGATTTATCAATATAGCTGTCAATACACATATTGAGTAGTATTGAACAATTGCCTTTAGTTCCTTAATTGTGTAGTCCTTGTTAATAATATGGCTGTTGCATCACATATGTTGTCTTATCATAATGTACACATAGCTGATACATATGGTGAGATACATCTGGGAGGGCATACACAACCGTGAGGTTTACACATGTCAGGAATATGGTTATATACATATAATAGGCCTATATATGTCTACATGTACATGCACATGTATACTCATACATATGTCTGTATACACATCTGTATAGTGCAACATATATATGGCCATGTGTACATCTTTTTGTATGTACACATATATTTACATATATATATATACATATATATATATATATATATATATATATATATATATATATATATACATATATGTATATGTAGATATACATATATGTATATATAGTTATATATGTATGCACATCCTATGTGTACAGATATGCCTAGTTATGTTGATATATATGAAGATATCTATAACTATATGTGCATACATATCTATTCTGATATACCTACTACTGTCAATATATACGCAGATAACCATACGTATATGTGCATATGTATCTCTATTTGTATATGTATATATCTGAGTGTTTATATGTATATATATATATATATATATATATATATATATATATATATATATATATATATATATATATATATATATATATATATATATATATATATATATGTATATATATATATATATATATATGTATGTATATATATAATATATATATATATATATATATATATATATATATATATATATGTACATATGCATATCCATCTATGTATGTCGATATGTATATGTGCATATATCTCTATAGATATATGGATAATTATATATACATGTATGTTCACCATATGTCCTGAACATGGAGTGGAACCCTACCTCAGCCCCAATAGTCCCAACCTCTTTGTGCAAGGGGATGTCAGGTATTTATTGCAGATATATTTGTAGACTATTGCTACAGTAATAGGGATTGTCTTGACAGACATGGTGTGTGTGGGCATTCACATATGCATTTAACATGTGTGATATTGACTACTGACAGACATCCTAAGGACATCATAATACAGTACCACTGCTAGCACAGTAATGCTCCTGTGGACTACAGCAGAGATATGGCCAATATATGTGGACAGTCTGAAATACTCTGGACAGTCCAGAGGTATACACAGAACCCCTTAGTGCAAGACATGTGGACCAAGCCTGACAATGTGGATGTTAACAGACATGTAGATGGGTATATCATGTACATACTGGTATACATTTGCCCCCATAGGTTATGCATTCACACACCGCTGTCTGTCCAGACTCATAATAACTGCTGGTACAGAGGTGCCATGGCCACATACTACCCACTAGTTAGTGACATACATCTGTACAGCATCCCACTGCTTTGTCTGACATACGTGACTGTTATGGTGGGCTAGCAGCAGTACATCTGGAAAGTGTCTGGACATGACATCTCACTGGTAAGTACACTAAGCTGCTAGGCATGTAACAAAGCACTGTGCAGGCTACAGGCAGACTGGCTCAACACTGGCCTACATTTCCTATGGGGGAATACACATGTACCTGCATATATAGCAGGCTCTACAGGCATGGCACAGCACAGAGTAACAGACACCTGTGTGAAAGTGCATAACACAACCAGTGTGAACACAGCCACATATGGTAAGCTAACGTAATATCACAGCATATGGACTATCTAATCAATACCTTCCTCATATGTGCCACTCACACACTAACCCTACATTTACTGGACCACTACACAGTGTGGTCTGATGCCTGTCTGTGGTATGGGACATGTGTGTGTTTGGCCCTACAAACATGTAAGCTATTAGCGTAACATACAGTGGAGCAGCATGTAACATGAGATAGAACAGGACAAAGAACAATGACATCTACCACAGTCTGTACACAGGCCAAGGTATATATTCACAATATACACACTGTTGAGAATCACCATAAGTACACAGACCTCAGTACTGTATACACAACCACAGAATGTTCAGGTTATGTCATCAAATATAACCCATACTATACATAACGTGTATAGTAGTCTGACATCTCACTGGCTTGTTATCAGATTTGATGTCAATAAATATGGTGTACAGCACATATGCACCTCTTACTGCATGGCATATGTGCAAAGGTTGACAGAGTTGTGGCTGGAGGCACAAAAACAGGGCCAGTATTGACATGTTGCCATGATAACCTCATACATTTACTGTTGTAACAGGGTTTGTTGCATCATATGTCCTATGAGGAATATGAAGTCAGTAACTCTCACGGCTGTCACTGTTTATTGACTGCAATCCTCACACTTCCTTCTGCAGTTCACAGATAGGTGCTCTGTGGGTAACACAAGAAACAAAAGGCACCACACACTGCCCAGTCTGCAGATGACCCTACTGATGGAGGTTTCCTCATAAACATAGCACTGATATGACAGGTATTAAAACATGCAGGACAACCATATCCACACATACACTGTTAAACCAACATTACTCCAAATGCAGTATAGCAGCACTTGCATTCTGTAGTCATGTCAGACACATCCCTTTCCTGTGTTTTGGCCTGTTTTCACAGTGTATGTTTTTGGAGGTAAATCCCAAATCCATCAGTGATGCTGTTTGCCAAACACCAGATCTAGGTCCTGCTCACAGTGAATGAAAAGGCCAAACACCAACATGATGTTCCTAGATATTGGAGTGTGTTTCCATGCAATTGGCTATGGGAATGCTACCACAGCTGTTCCACATGCAATCAGCTAGAGGAGAGCTGCAATTCATGCAGAGGCCATCAGCTGATCATGAACATGACTTACAATACACATGCTGCTGCTTAGGCAATGCAGGTGTAAGTGTCCACATCCACCAGAGAGGGAGTGAGAGAGGCAGACAGAAGCAAAGATAAGTCAGGGAGGGGTGGGAGAGTAAAACTTAAGCATATTTGTGTCACACGCCTATCAGTACAGGGTATCAAACCCCTGACTGACTATGTATTGCTATCACATGTCTATGCAGTTATTGGATGCACCACATGGGTTACATGGGGAGGAGCCCTCCAAAGTTATATGTGATGGTGAGTGAAATCTGCAACAGTGATATGGTAGCTATATGGCAGGTGTAGTACACGTGCCAGTCCACATGAACAGGTGTCAGCATCAACACAGCCACACTCTCACAGGGGCCCACACACACTGACAGACTTGCCAGGGTCAGGATAACAACTCATTACTCGTTAGATTGCCACAGCACAGTACTGTGCTGGTATCACATGCACCACAGGGGTTATAAGGAGGTTATATGGGCAAAGAATATGTGCAGGTGTCTGACATCAGCATGCTTCAATATGCCAATGGGGGTTGTAGTGAGTGTGAATGTGGTCATAGGCATCATACACCACACACACAGACACACGGTGCCAGTACTGACATGCATGGGTGCATTGCTTCACGGGTGTGTAGTGATCGACTGTGCCAGATGACTATACAAGGCTAGGTGATGGGTATAACCTGGCATCAGGCCACATGACAATGGTCTGTAGTGTGGCTCAGGGGTGTAGTGTCTGGACTTGCCCACACAGGTGGGTATTGCATTCACCATCCAGTCACCTAGGTATCTATTGTGTGTGGCCATTGCTGTGCATTGCTTGCCATGTATGTGTTCCTTAGTCCATGACATCAATGGTGTCTGGGATGTGCACACCTCCTACATGCATGTACACTGACATGTGGAACTGTACCTGAGATGTCTGGCCCATATAAGAAATTTGCAAAACCCACTCCACAATGAGTCCAGTTGTTACACACACACAGCCACCTCCACACAGGATATGAATGACACACACCACACCACACCACACACACACACACACACACACACACACACACACACACACACACACCACACATGCACACACCACACACACACACACCACACACACACACACACACACACACACACACACACACACACACACACACACACACACACACACACACACACACACACACACACACACACACACACACACACACACACCACACACACACACACACACCTGCCATGTCTGGGATAAGAACTCCTACCTAATGAGATTATTACACTTTAGCACTATGCAGTTATAGGACATGCCATGGAGATTATTGGAGTACTCCCTTCCCAAAGTTCTATTTCACAGTGAATGACATCAGCAGGATTGTCAAAGTAGGGCATTTGAATTGTAGTGAGTATGACTAGCTTAAAAAGCATTGCTCCCTACACAGAGACACACACACACACACAAACATCCACACCTGCGATGTGTGGGAATCGAACCCCTACCAGAGTTCTATATCACACTTCAGCATTACACTGTTACAGGACGCACCATGGAGATTACTGGAGTACTCCTTCCCCGAAGGTGTATTTCACAGTGAATGACATCAGCAGGATTGCCAAAGTAGGGCATTTGAATTGTAGTGTGTGTGACTAGCCTAAAAAGCATTGCTCCTTACACAGACAAAGAAACATACACATAAACATCCACAACTGCCATGTGTGGGAATAGAACCCCTACCAGAGTTCTATATTGCATGACAGCATTACACCGTTATAGGATGTGCCATGGAGATTACTGGAGTAATCCTTCCCCAAAGGTGTATTTCACAGTGAATGACATCAGCAGGCTTGACAAAGTAGGACATTTGATTTGTAGACAGTGTGAGTTGCCTAAAAAGCATTGTCCTCAACACCGACAGAGACACACACACACACACACACACACACACACACACACACACACACACACACATACACACACTTGCCATGTTTGAGATTAGAACTCATTTCTAACTAGTTTATCACACTACAATAGTATGCAGTTATAGGACACACCATGGAGATTACTGGGCTACATCTTTCCGAAAGGTGTATTTCACAGTGAATGACATCAGCAGCCTTGCCAACGTAGGGCATTTGAATTATAGTGAGTGTGACCAGCCTAAAAAGGATTGCTCTCTACACAGACAGAGACACACACACACCCAGTTGCCATATCTGGGATTAGAACTCATACCTAACTAGTTTATCACACTAAGGCAATACGCAGTTATAGGACGTGCCACAGAGACTACTGGGCTACAGCTTTCTGAAAGTTGTATTTCACAGTGAATGACCTCACCAGCCTTGCCAAAGTAAGGCATTTGAATTGTAGTGAGTGTGACTAGCCTAAAAAGCATTGCTCTCTACATGGACAGAGACACGCACACAAACAGTTGCCATATATGGGATTAGAACTCCTACCTAACTAGTTTATCACACTAGAGCAGTATGCAGTTATAGGACACGCCATGAAGATTACTGGACTGCAACTTTTCAAAAGGTGCATTTCACAGTGAATGACCTCAGCAGCCTTACCAAAGTAGGGCATTTGAAATATAGTGAGTGTGACCAGCCTAAAAAGCATTGCTTTCTGCACAGGCAGAGACACACACACACAAACACAATTGCCACGTCTTGGATTAGAACTCCTACCTAACTAGTTTATCACACTACAGCTGTACACAGTTATAGGATGTGGCATGGAGATTATTGGGCTACACTTTTCCCAAAGGTGTATTACAAAGTGGATGACCTCAGCAGAATTGTCATAGTAGGGCTATGGAGAGGGCAGTGTGTGTGCATGGACCATAACCCATTCATCTAGAGTTTGACACACCACATTTGGGCACACACAGGTTTATATTCTACAGGTATGTGTATACAGTTGCTAGATGACTACTTCCTTGTACAGACATGTTGTACAGCTATCACTTGCACCACATCGCCTGTAATGCTGACAGATACTGGAGGCTAATGTCTACAGTGAGTGACATTTACATCTCATGTGGTAGTAGCCATTTGGCTGTGTGCTGGGTGGGACAGGCCTCATAATGGATGGCTCTTTGTCACAGTCACTCTCTTCCACACATCTATGTACGTCTACTTTTGGCTTATTACAGTGTGTTGCCCTTGGATATATGTCTGTATTCCTATCCACTGTGTGTGCAAAGTATGTCTGGTGCATACTGAGGAGTGTATGCACTAACATCTGCAACTGACAAATATGTATGGTCCACTGTTGTTTGCAGACACGGGCTTCATTTGTTTAAGTGTATGAGCATGCCGAGTATGACCTATCAGTATGCTGTTGTCTGACATTGCTTTCATTTCTCTAAATGTGTGAGCATGGCCAGTATGCCCTTCTGTATTGCATGTGTGGATCGATTGCAGGTAGTTTGTACTCCAGTGCAGACCTTTGTGTTGTACACCTACAGGTAGCAAACTGTTTCTGCAAGGTATCCATCGATCATTTGGCAATATGGGGACAAACTGTGCAGGGGATAGTGTGTACTGTAGGTGATTGTGTCTCTGCTGCTTCAGCTGCATGGTACTGCTGTTAGCAGGGATATTCAGACATGTGTACTGTTATACACTGTGATGTTTTCTGTCCTCATGTACTGTCAGGTGGACATTCTTGCTCACAGTGATGTCTTGGGGGACAAGGGTGATTGAAGCTGTGTCCAGTATTGTGGGCGGACACCTACATATTCATGGTATGTTATGCCATTCTGGTGGGGGAGCTGCAGACACTTGCTGCTGGGTCTGTGTATCCAGTTCAGCACCTTGGTACAGTGCTGGCAGAGGATCCCATAGTTGTACATCCATCAACATGACAGCATGGCCTTACCTTGTTCTGGCAATGCCTTACAGCTGTACAGATTCACACAGGTTACCCAGAGGCAGAGGCCATGGGTCAGGATATTACCCCTATTGTGGTGTACGGGCAAGTGTGTAGCCACCCATTCATGTGTTTGCAGCCAGGGATAGTGTGTGCACACAGCTTTGTGTCGGACCCTGCACATTCCATGTTGCCCATGCTCCCACAACCCCCCCTCCCCGTTATTCTAACCTCTACCATACATTATGCACACATTCTCTGATACTTTCCCTAAGGTTATCACCCCATCACAGCTGTGTGTTAGTGTTGGTCCACAGTTCATGCAGTGGGACATGGTGGACATGGTTTGTCCACATGGTCTTGCATATGGCTTATGTGGAGTATGTTATGTTGTTATTTGGGTGTCCATGACATAATATGCATTGGCAGTATGTGTGAGACACATTCCTTTGGCAGAGGCCTGTGGGCCATTAGGTGATGCTGCAGGCCAGCGGTGGCAGGCTGTTGCATTCTGTCAGTCCTACAGTCTCAGACCACCATACAGTATATTCCCCTGGAGTGAAAGGGTAGGTGTGATAGGTGTACATGCCAATACCTTCTATCAGTCTTGATTAGGTGGTGTGGATGCTGGCAGGGTGCTACCTACAGCTAGGGACACACTTACATGGGACAACTGCACTGCATGATGCATTCTTCCGCTATTGCCATATACAGATGGGGTCATATTTTACCCATTCCCCATCGAAGGGATATGACCAGAGAGGTACTGTGGGTGGTGTCTGCATGAGCTGGGTGTATGTGTGCTATGGACACTACTTGCATCTGACACACAGATATGCATGGGGCATTACAGTTATGCAGGCATGTGCAGGTACATCAGCTGTTTCCCAATATATCGGGCCTACCTCCTTTGTGATTTGCAAGTGTTCGGGCAGACATCACCAGTATCCCGTACTACAGGACCAGATAATGGGATGCATACCTGTATGTACAATTCCAAGGGTGTCACCATTTCACAGTGACACAATATATACTGTATGTCTAGGGTACTTTCTCCTGTGTACTGCTTGTATATCTAGCCCAACAGCCATGCCATGTCAGTCTTTCAGATGGTGACACATATTACCACCATACATTTACAATGGCTTACTGCTAGCATGTCTTATACTGGTGGAAATTGTCTTTGGCACTGCAGTTGTAAGGGCTTGTCCCTGTCATCAGCAGTAGTGGGCAATGGCCACCAGGTCTTACCTTAACATGCATACATACTGACAACTCTCACACAATCTGAAACACACACCAACCTAACACACACAGACCTGCATATTGTGCAAATGCTACAACCTATCCTGCTACCATGACCACCTCTGGGCATCTGTGTTCCACTGGTATTATACCTACAAATACATGTTACTACATTTCTACATAGGGTTGTGGGGGGTGGCATGCCTGTCTGTTACGATGTGTGTACATCAGATTGGGGGGGCACACCAGACCATTACTACATTCCTATGTAGCTTTGGGGAGGCACACCTGACTGTTGCTACATGTTTAGGTTAGGTTGGGGAGAACACACCTGCCTGTGTCCACTTTCCTTCACAGGATTGGGGGGGCACACCTGACTGTTACTACATGTCTATGCAAGGTTGGGGGGAGGAGGACCACCTGTCTGTTTCTACATTTCTACACAGTGGTTGGGAAGGGGCACACTTGACTGTTGCTACATGTCTACATAGGAGTGGGGGGAGGCACAACTGACTGTTACCACATTACTACATAGGATTGTGGGGGGGGCACCTGACTGTTTCTACATTTCTACACAGGATTGGGGGGTGGCACACCTGACTGTTACTACATTTTTACACAGGATTGGGGGGGGCACACCTGACTGTTTCTACAGTTCTACATAGGATGGGGGGGCACACCTGACACTTGTACACATTTGCTCTGACTGTACTGGTATGTCAGGTACACCATTTCATTCTGTATTCTAACCTATCATGCTGACTAGATGCATATTAGTGTACTACAGGTCTTAGCTTTGATTGACCTACATATTAGTTTCTGACTTCCTACCCTTCAGAACTAACATCCCACTGCCTGACCTGCTGTGGTCTGTCTGTGCAGGCCCGGGGAGGGAGGTTACCCATAGGCATCATTCAGAGGCCATAGCACAGCCTTTGTTTGTGTTTGTCTACACCTGTCATAGGTTCATAGGTTCATAGGTAGGTACTAGGATATTGGCCCTGGGGCCTATACAAGCCCAGCCAAAATGGTACCCTGGCTTTTGCCATCCAAGAAAATTATTTTCCTGTGCCACTGTCGAGCAGAGCCACAGAGGTGATCCCTGGGATGAATTTCCTGTTTCCCATCCAGTCATCAAGATTTTTCTTGAAGTGTGCTAATGAGGAGCTTTGTTTGATATAGATAGGTAGTTTATTCCAGAGTATGGGAAGTCTCTGGGACAGGAATCTATCCCTCCGGCATGTTCTGTTTATTGTGGTGCAAGGTTTAGGTCCCTAGAGTGTGTAGCTCAGAGGGATTGGGATTTCTTTAAGTGGAGCATGTCCAACAGCTCTGGGTTTGATATAGCTTTGTATGTTAGGCAGAGATCACCTCTGAGTAGGCGATATGCGACGGAGTAAAGCTGGAGGTTTTTGAGATGGTCTGCATAGGGCATCTGTTTGAGGCCAGTAATCCTCTTTGTGAGGTATTTCTACGGCCTTTCCAGTTGTTGTAGATGTCTTGTGAGGTACATACCAAAAGGGGCATTGTACTCTATAATGGATCTAATGAGTGATGAGTGGAGGGGAACAATGTCCTGCTGGCTGAGACTGTTGTTGGGTATGTGAACCTCCCTGACTGGCATGTGTGAGCCATATGTACACACATGTGACCCAGCACATTTCCTGCAGTGGGTTTTGTCGCTCTGTGTAGTACTGGCTACTGTGGTGACACCAGTATTTGTTACAGATCTCATGTTGCCACTATAGGTGTCTACTATCTGCTGGCATACCATTAAGCTACCTGATTCCCTTGCATGCTCACAACCATACCATAGATACAGGTAACAACACATTCTACTCCATTCGGCAATTGGTAGGTTGAGTGACTTACCTTGTGGGTGTCCCAGTATTGAGGGTGGTGCTGCAGGGCTGCCTATGTCAGATGCACATAGTACACTCCCTACACATGGTTGAGCACAGGTGGTGTCATGTTTGGTATCCCTTTTACTGTATGTGCAAGTCAGAGAGAGGTGTCATTCCCTGGGTCCCTCCTGTGTCAGTGTATGTGCTATGTGTTGCCTCTTTGCCAAGGCCAGGGCATAATGGGCACACCTCCTTCTACCTACTAGGGCAGGCTCAGCTTTTTCCTCCTCCGAGTCTCACTCTGTGCCGGTGCAGGCCTTGGCAATGGAGGGGCACTGTGTGACACTGCCCCATGCTGTTCCTGCTGCAGCTGTTTCCACAAGATCGTATTGTGTAGCATGGCACATACGATGACAATTTGGGTACATGTAGCTGGTGAATACTGCAAGGCTCTACCGATGTGTCCAGGCACTGGAACCATAACTTCAGCATCCCAAATACATGCTCTATTATAATTCTGGTCTGTGTGTGTGCCTCATTATGGAGTTCTTGTTTGGGTGTGTGTGCATTTTTGATGAGTGTCATCGGCCATGGCTCTAGTGTGTAACCAGCATCCCCCACTAGGTGACCATAAGGGATGTCCCCACTGGCAAATCTGTGGTACAGCTGTGTCAGATGCCAGATGTGGGAATCGTGATAGCTTCTAGGGCAGCCAGCACACATTCATTATTATGCCCTGGGCATCACACACAACCTGGCAGTTGATGGAGGGGAAGCCCTTGCAGTTGATGTTGACCCTACCCCCCTCACCAGGTGGTGCTTTGATGCATATGTGCGTACATTCTATAGCACCCACTACCTCAGGGTATTCTGCTATTTCGTGGAACAGTTGCATATTGCTGGCCAACGCCTCATGGGTGTCGGGGAAATATAAGTGCTCACTGGCATGTGCTGACATGGCATCCAGGAACTGGTGGAGTACACTGGATGCTGATGCCTGTGAGATCCCCAGCATACCCCAGTTGGCCTTTGGAAGGTATCTGTAGCTAGTATTCTTAGGCCTACACATACCTTGTTATCCACTGGGATGGGTTCCCCTCTATTAGTTCTGTGTGTCAGGCGTGGCCGGCACAGCTCAACAATTTGCTGTAAGATGTCCCTGTCCACCGTATAGCGTTCCACAATCTCCAGCTCATGTAGCCCCTTGTAGGTTACCCTGGGTCTGTACACTCTTTTCCGTCTTCTCACTGTGGGTTGGTCGACAGCATTCACATCCTCACCACCCTCAGTCTCTTGCACATGTTGTTGTATGATAGCTATTGCAGCCCTTATCATTGTGTTGTTTGTTAAAAGATCCCCGTTTGTATACACCGGTGGTGTAGAATATGGGAAAAACCAGAAGGAAAGGTGTTTGCATAGTTTATAGTTCTGGGCTGGGCTGGTCTGCTGCCTGTGTAATTGGCTGATTCTTATACATTTCACCTGCCAGCTATGCTAGTTTTCCCTGATTACCTTCCTACTGCTGTTTTCCCTTCCCATTGTCTTCCTGTCTAAGCCCGGGGGCGAGCCATGCAAACACAGTGCTCAAATGTGCACAGAGCTGCTATTTCCTGGTTTACTTTTTTTTCCCCTTTAAAACCTGGTGCACGGTGTGCACATCTGCTTAGGCAATGTAAAGAGTGCTAGGCAGCCTCAGACACACGCCCTTGCTTAGCTCTGCTAAGCTAAGGGCAAATTCCGGCCACAGGGCTCCACTCCACTTACAGTATGCCTGACACACCCCCCCTATGATGTCAGCTAACTCCTAGGCTTGCACCAAGCTATTCCTGCTCTTACACTGTTGGGAGCTGACTAGCATGCAGGGGAAATCTGGGATACAGTACCATTCTCCTCATTTGCATAGGATTGCCTGCTAATACATATTCACATGTCTAACACTGAGCCTCCCCCCTTAGCAACCACTATTCACTGGCTATGTTGTTTTCTGCCTGCCATTGATTATAATGGTAGAATAGTGATTTTAGTTAGAATGCTTATGTTGGATTTATTTTCTTATTTTCCCCCGATCCCATTTGCGCACCGCTGCCCTATGCTTAAACAGCCGAGATCAGCTAAAATAATTAAAAGTTGATTTCTTTTTTCAACTGTTTTTCATGCCATTGGCCTTATACTTGGCCATTGGCATGTTTTCTAAATGATATCCATTCTTTATTTGGAGTTGTCATGGCTCCATTTTGGAATTTGCAGAAGTGTACTCCGTTACTGGCGGAGTACATTTCTGCAGATTGCACTAGTCCTGCACGGCCGGTTTCCAGCTTCCTGGATCACAAATTCACCTCATTTACATGGATTTCTCCTGCAAATGGGGTAATTTGCATACAGGGGCTGAGTCTGTGCAGGACTAGTGCAGGAGCGCTCATGCACGCCCCTACAGGCTATTCCTGGATCGCATGGCAGACATATTGCCTGCTGAAGCTCCTGCACTAGTCCTGCACACCTTGCAAGGATTGTATAATCCAGAGGATTATCTTCTAGCTAATGAAAGAAAGAGATATTCAGTTTTTATTGCCCGCTTATCAGATTGTATCCATGGATTCATGACAACCAGATACACAGATTGTCTCCATAGAATCATGAGAACCAGATACATGGTTGCTTTCCATTGCAAGCCTTTCATATTGTTCTGTGAAAATTTATGAGTTAGAGGAAAACTTTCCATTATATTCAGTGTTCTTTTATTTATTTATTTCCCAGTAAAACTCATTATTAAATCAAGCTAAGGGCCTTAATCCAGTCATTCCCCTATGCAAAAGCAAGAAAAAGCATATCAATTGTTCTTATATCATGGCCTTTTGTCCATGATTCTTCTATTTTTACATTGCAGTGCCTACATTTCTTAAAAATGAATAAGAGGAAAGGAAGAAGAAGAAAACATAGGGGCACATGTTCACTTTAGATTCCCTGTTAAACCTTCCTCTTCTTCTCTCCTTAATGTTCTTCCAAACATTAACAAAGTAAGGTATATGCTTTGTAGTCTCATGCAAGTTTAACAAACTCAAAAAATTCCAATAATCCCAGGTTTTCTGGTTCTGTCATACTTTACAAATGTAATTAATGCTTTGCGATCCCACATTTATTCATCATTTTCTGAGCTGCTGGTTTTCCAATTTCAGTCTGAGGTTCATTTCGTATGTATTCCTGGTTCTTCTAATCAACTCTTTTGCTTTTTTCTGTCAAGCAATTTCCTTTAGAACATTGGAAAAGGGTTCACTGGCATAGTCTGTCTATGGGCTTTATTATCTGAAGAATAAGAAGCAGAATCCCCTTCTGTTTGACAACTCACTTTTTGATTGTCAAACTTTTGTGCTTCTTACTTAGCATGTTCTGCATCAAAAAATGATTTTGATCCTCCAGGAAAAAATATTCTGAAAATAGCTGAATACTGCAACTTGAATCTCACACCTGCTTCTTGACATTCTTCAGTTGCTGGAATAAATTTACTCACCTTCTGCCTGGTGTGTACAGTGAGTAATTATGTTCCACGAAAACTCTACTGTGCCCAACTTTTAGTACTTTGTCCTTCTGCCAGTTTTGTCAGAATCTACTCGTATCTTCACCATTAAAGGTCTGGTCTGCTTTCTCATGGCCAGGTTTGGAACACAATGTGCCCTTTCAATTGACCACTCCTGTGGTGGAATTCCAGTCCAGTTATTTAATTTGTGCTTTCATAAAACTGATACAGTTTGTTCCTTCCAGTTTATCTGGTACAGCAGAAAATCTCAGGTTTTCATGTACATGCCCTGTCCTCTAATTCTACCATTTTTGAAACATCTCTTCTTGAGGAGTCTCATATTCAGCTAGCCTTTTCATTTCAGCCTCTGATTTTTGCATTTTTATCAGCTCATCTAAGTATCTGTTTAAAGATTCTTCCATTTTTTCCAGCCTTTTGTTATTTGAGTTGATATACTTGTTCAGTGTTTCATTTAATTCATCTCTGAGCACTTATGACTTATTTTTTCCTCTAGATTACTAGAAGCCATGTCTTGCACTAAAGCTGGAGCTTGAACTGCTTTTTGCTGAATAGCTGCAGGATTTTTCCCAGCCAGTGTTTTCTCATCACCTTTTGTGATTAATTTTATTTTGAGTTCCCTGAATTTTATCTTTGCTGGCATGCAGGCAGTGCACTTACTAACCATTTACTGAAATCTCCCCAAAAGGTCAAATCCGCTGACTCTATTTTCTGAGTTTCAGTTTTAACACTATGAGAGCTGAAATTAAGTTGTTACTCAAAGTGCAGCTATCTTGGAAGTCACTGTAGAACCATTGTTAAGTTATCTGGCACCCTGTACAATTAAATGAAACACACAATGTGCATCATGTATACCTTGTTAGGATACACCCATTATGTGTAATAACTGTATATGCCATCCTCTGCTACATAATATTAATCTAGCTTGTCTCTCATTGAGCCTTTAGTGGGATGGTTCAGTCTAGCACCAACATCACACCTACATCAGGTATAATGCTGTTATAACTTCTTTTCTTCGTGAGATGAGGAACTCTTCCACTTCAGTCAGTCTTGTGGTCTCCAGAGGGCCACTCCTTGTGGTGGATATTTCAGTTGTAATGTCACATCCTTTTGCTTAGCACACCTGATCATTATCAGCCAGCCAATACTGACATTAGGCCAAGATGGTGATGTGACAACCAATTTCATTGATACCTTGCAGTATGGACTGCCACACCTTGCTTGTCATTGGTTTGTATGATCCCCATTCACACTATAACCGTAGACCTACTGCCTATGTGCCTACAGCAAAACATCATTTCATCTTTGTTGAAATTCTGCATCCTCTGTCTTCCCTGTCTTGTTAACATGTTGACTTGTGTTTATTAAACATAAAATATATTAATACATATATGTTGCTAATGATATGTGCACAGGTACTAAGAATTTAGTTTTTCCACAGAGGCACATATTCACAAAAATGAAGCCCTTATAAGGGGCACTACTGTATATTATAACATTTCTTGAGAGAGTTTAACTTGTAAAATAGTCCACAAACATGGAATGGTAAAGCCCCATCCCTCAAAAAGCACATTACTTGCAGCTGTAGACATTATAACATTTAGGCACACACAGTTCCCCAATCTGGCACCTAAGAAAAAAGGAATCTTGAAGATCTGCTCTAAAAACAAATAAATTAAAAAATAATATACATACATACATAATAATAGCTACATAAATAAGATATAACAACATAAATAAATACATTTTTTCTACTCTGAAACTGTAGCAATCTGTTTGCTACAAGTGTAAAACTGTAACAAGTGGCTTCATATAGTTAAATTGCCAGATACACTCCATACCACAAATGCATTATCGACATTCATTTCTGAATGTCTGTATTGCTCTCCAAAAAACTGTCTCCTACTAATGACACATCACTCCAACACTTTGCACTTGAGGAAGCCACTGCTTTGCTTCAACCTATTTATGATAATCTTGTGAAAAAACTTTATAATGGCTGTTTTCCAGCCTTTGGGAATGAAACCAGTGGAGAGTCTAGGATTAAAGAGAGAAAATAAGGGCTCAGATAGGCCACTTCTGATGCAGATAATCAGACACTCTAGTATAAGGTCCATGGCAAGGTGTTTGTAGCTTTTGAAATGGCCAAGAGAATTTTCTCCATAGTAACTGAAGGGGGTGTCTAGGACTGTGGTATCTACATGAATAGCTATAATTGTAGGTGGAGTAAAAGTGTAGCTAAATGTGCTGGTTAGGATATTAGCTATTTCCTCTGGGTTAGATTGGGCACTGTTATTGTAGATTAGCTACAAACATTATTGGGTGTTAGTTCTTAATGTCCTGATGTAGCTAAGCAAAAGATTGTAGGTATGTTGGTTTCAGTAGCCATTTTACATTCCCTGCAGCTCTTTATTAGTTTCCTTAAATATGCTATTAAGGTATGTAGAATTAGTTCTTTTGTAAGTTTAAATAAAATAACTTCTTTGTCTTGCTATATAATTTATTGGTATGGATATTCCACATATGTAATACACTTTAGTGGTTTGTTTTTAAATTCCACATTATATTTTGTGCAGATAGTGGCTGGCTTATCAAATGTTCTGATTTCAATGAAAGTAGAGCTCAAAGACCCAGACAGCAGCTTTTGCAATGAGATCAGTAGGAGAAGGATTACAGTGAAATTGATTTAGGTCATCATAAAAAGGCTGAATATTGAGAATTCTCTAAAGGAAGAGGCATTTATAGGGAATGTATCATGAGTTTTATAGGAAAGGGTCACTGTTTTTAGTGTGGTTTAATAAGGGAATATTATACATGTGGAGGTGTGCAAAAAGTGGCCATATTTGTGAGGGTAAGATCAAGGATATTTGGTCCCAAAGCAGGATGGTTACCTATTTGTATTTGTACAAGGGAATTAGTATTTATAATGCTCAGGAAGTATTGGGAATGCTGACCACTGGCAATGTAGGTCAACCACTTTATTTGATAGATAGCTGGTATCCCCCTGTAGAAATGTGTTGGGTTTGATGGGGATTTCAGTTAACATGTTATGATACCTATTATGATCAGATGGAGGCATAGACGGTATTATAAAATTAGGTATATGTTTGTAATTAATCTTGTTAAGGTTGATTTGGGCATCTAGTAATTAAAATGTGGTGTCCCAAGGAATCGGTCATGAGGTGATGACATCTTTGACAAATACTGATAGTTCAACAATTACCAGTAAGAGTGAAAACATAATAGACACTAAACACAGGAATACAGGGAGTGCTTTCCATGTATCTGTAACTATTTGTGTGTGTGTATATATATATATATATATATATATATATATATATATATATATATATAGATCTAGGACTTTTGATCGAAAGATCAAACGTCCGAATCCATAATTACCAAACACACTTTAATGAAAGCGCTTTCACCGAAAAAGTGCTTTCGTTAAAGTATATACAAAAAAAACCCAGTAAATATACTGCTATGGAGGTGGGCAAGCCCCCCTGCACCCCCCATGTGGGGGGTTGTGCCCTCCACACCCCCCGTACTTTAATATTCTCACTCCAAGGTCACACTACAGTTGGGAAAAGGGAATTTTCCCTTATCCGCACCGTACTGTGACAGGCACAACAAGCATAGTTACCCAAAAGTGCTGCTTCGGTGAACAGCGCTTTCGGTTAAGTATGCTCACTGAATAATTTTTCGGTGGAAAGTGCAGTTGGGGATCTGTACAGATCCCATATATATATATATATATATATATATATATATATATATATATATATATATATATATATATATATATATATATATATTAATGTGTTCACAATGTAAGGAGAGCCTTAAGTTCATGCATTTTGTTAAAAATCCTTAAACTGAGCTGAGATTAGAAAGCTAAGCAGATGGGACTTTGAATAAAGATGCACTTTGGGGAAGAAACCACTTTAGCCAGAATGAAAAAACCTTGGTGAGAGAAATGCAAACCATACTTGGCAAAGCAAGAATTGTTAACCATTTTATCCCAAGCTGACATGCAGTAGATCCTCCTAGAATGACTGTAGCTACATATCCAGTCATTAAAGCCAATTATTTTGTTCTAGAGTATCAACATTATTCAGGATCAGTGTCTGTCCTACCTGAGAAATGTACACAGAATACTCAGTCCTAGTCTTCTTCATGCCCCTTTAGGTATTGAGCCTACGGTCATTCACCCTCATGTAGACCACGGTTAGGTAACAATTGTATCTGTCAGTGTGATGGGATCAAATAGATCTATTTATGTCTTGAATCCGGTCTCTAGAATGACTTTTTTTCTGCTCAGCTTAGAAATGAGGGGCACCAAATTGGGAACTGGCATGAGTCACTAGATGAGCTAGTGATGGGTCCGCTCCAAATCCAAATTCAGTACATATTTAGCTTTCATACTGAAATATTGCAAGCTAACAGTAAAGAGTTTTTGGTAAGTACAATGCAGTTACTACACTGCCTCAATACACCTAGTACTCTCAGGCTGGCTACAGAAAGGGCAAGGGGTAATTGAGATTCCATAATTGTAGAACAGATGAAGATGTATGAGAAAACAAGGTAGATTAGTAAACTAAAGCAAATATATTATCACTGGCCTTTCTCAGGATTCAGTCCTGTTTGGCATCTACATTTCAGATCTCCAAACTCCTAGCCCAGACAAATTGCTCATTAAAATCATTAAACTATAACCTCTCAGTTGTTACCTTATTTTATATCTCTTATAGCCTATTGGCAAGTGATATATATGTGTGTGTATATATATATATATATATATATATATATATATAGTATTATGTTCTGTTAATGACCCAATTCTCCCTTATCTCTCATGCTTCTGCTAAAGAAATGACATATCTGCAACAAATCAGGCTACTTCATTATAACATTTTTTTCTAGTATATTTATTTGAGGGGTTTGAATTAGCAGTCTTGTTTAAACTAGATAGTTGATGACATCTACAAGCTGAGTGATTTAGACAACAGTAGGGGTAAAAGATATGAACGGTGTAATTTAACTATGGAAGAGTATCTTTCTCTATGTAATTTGCAGAATAATAAAGGTATCATGATTAGACCAGCTTCAGCTGATAAAGGTGGACTGTCATATTAGACACAAAATGGTATAATATGGAAATGAGGTCAATGTTGGCTGATACAAGTTTTTATAGTAAAATAACTAAGCAACGTGTGGATTATATGATTTTGGATATTCGCTGAAACTTCTTTTTACTAATAAGATCATTGATAAATCCTTATATGAATACTTTTTGGTTGACAAACCCCTCATACCGATAATCCATAGTATTCCAAAATTGCATAAAGGTCCAGTACACCCTCCATTATGTCCTATTGTGTCTGGGTATCAGTGGTGTAATCAGTGGTGTACTGAGCTTATGTCAATATTTATTAAGAAAATGTTTAGGCCTTTTTTGAATACTAATGCCTTTGTTCTTAAATATACTAGACATTTCTTGGAAGATTTGTTTTTTCATACCAAGGGCTATGTGTTTGATATTAGTATTTTTTTATTGGTTACCCTAGGTGTTAATTCTCTGTTCACAGTGATTCCTAATGATGTGGGTCTTAGTAATGTGAAATGGTATTTAAATTAGTTTACTGATTTTTCAGCAGATACAATTGATATGTTTTGCACTCTTTTAGGATACAGTCTAGACTACAATATATTTTTGTGTAATGATACTTATTACTAGCAAAAGAATGGTGCAGCTATGGGCACTTCCTGTGCCAATAACTACTCCAATATGGTTTTGGATGTTTGAGAGCTTCAGCATGTCATGAGGGGACCCTATAGCAATTTGATAATTTTTTTTATCAGAGAATGGCTGTTTGGGAAACTGAGCATGTCATGAGGGGACCCTATAGCAATTTGATAATCTTTTATCAGAGATTTGTTGATGACATCTTTTTAATCTGTGACAATAGTTTAGAAAGCTTCAGTGATTTCAAGAGGTTTATTAATTCAAATACTTCTTTTCTTAGTTTTTCATCTATGTTTTCAGATAAGCATATAGATTTTTTAGATGTGAGAGTTACGGTAGATCAGAAGGGTAAGATCTCCAATAAGATATATAGGAAGCCATGTCATTGCAATCATCTGTTGTATCATGAAAGCATGCATCCACCACATATTTTTAAAAATGTGGTGAAAAGTCAAGCCTTCAGGGCTTCTAGACTTAATGCTAATTATGATGATTTTCATAACCATACCTATCACTTAACCAATTATTTTATAAAGAGGGAGTATAGTGAGAATGAAATACATCAAGCAGTTGAGGAGGTTACATCATTAAGGGAAGGGTTAGCCAAGCCACATTTTTCTGGTAATCATTTAGACACAGGACATAAGTCAATTGGGTACAGTAATAATTATTTGAAAGTTCTTATGCACTATTCTAACAATGTTAAAGTTTATACAATTATTTTTAAGAAGTTTTGGCCACTGTTAACAACTGATGCTAATATAAGGGAAATATTAGGTGATCAACCAAAGTTTGTGTTGAAGAACATGAAGTCTTTGAAAAGACTATTGTGCTACCTGAAGAAAAATATAGGATTTGGTAGTTTATGTTATACTAAACAATGCAGGAAATGTAATGCATACAGTTATTTAGATAGCACTGGCACTTTTTCCATCCTGATCAACATAAGAAATATGTGTTCAATGTTGCTACCACCTGTGAATCCAAGCATGTGGTGTATTAAGCTTATTGTGTAGTTTGTTGTAAATTTTATGTAGGTAAAATGGATAGAGCCTTTAGGTATAGGATTAGAGAGCATCTGTACAGTATTAATAATGGTATATTGACTAATGCCTTGGCCAAACATGTTAAAGATACTACAGTATCACATAATTTTATGTTTTTAGTAATAGGGAGAGTTTTTGAGGATAAACGTGGGGGCGATATTACAAATCTCACAGAGCAACTTGAAGCGAAATGGATTATCAGACTGAGGGGATGATTTTGGTCATGGCCTGAATGATAAGATTCCCATTAAACCCATGCTCAAAGCCAGACCATTTTTTTAGATAGCAATTTGATTAAATGTATATGATTTTTATTATATTTTTTTATAATTTCAGTATTTTCATATGTATATGTTTTATATGTATTTTTTAGTTCTTGCAAGTATTTTAGGTGTAAATGTGTTGAAGTGCTTATTTTTGTAATTAGAGTGCTAGTACTTTAAATTGTGTTTGCGTTCATTATTGGCTAGAGTCTTAATTGACTGCATTATTTAAAGGATGTTCTGGTTGGGTTTTAATACATCTGATGAAGCAGAGTTACTGCAAAAGCACTTATGTTATGTTTTTACTATCAATACATTTTTCGTATACTGGATTCTTCAGTCATGCCTCAGTTCACATTTTTTTTCTGAGATTTATTTGTTATTGCATTGTAATTTGTAGACTGGAAAACTGGTGATATTTGGTGATTTTATTCTTCTAGATAGTTGAGTGGTTTGAACCAGCATTTTAATGAAATCTTATATATTGACAGTCACATAATGATCAATGATGTCAGTCATAACTTTGGATACCTTACTTATAAGGTCATTAGCTTTAGTTCCACAAGAAAAATATATGAAGTTAGGCCTTTGGCTAGGCGGCTGTCATTTTTTGAAAGTTTCACACTGTGTAGCAATGTCACCTTTGGAACTCTGACTAGCCAGTGGGAGGGTTTGCTATATAAACAATAACGTAGAATGAGACACTAATATTTATGCTGACTGATAAGATACATAGAACCATAAGGAGATTGAAGAAAAGCATAGGAGAAACAAGGCTTATAGTGTATTCTGGCATAAGCTTAACATCACATTTCTATACCTTTACAGTTTCTGATATTTTTCTAAAGGTTTATAGCAATGCCACATGCCTATACTTCACAATATTCAATATTTCAATGACAAACAGATGAAACTGCATGCTCTAGAAAGTATAAAATCTATAGTTAAATCTATAATATAAGATTTTATTAATTAGCTTTATAATTTGTGCAGTTTTGAAAATACTGGCTGTGACTCAGTACTTGCAACATCTGTATACATTGAATATAAGTCTTCTGAGTGAAAATGTTAAGATGAAAATGAAGACTGCAATAGCTATTATAAGAAAACAAAATAATCAAGAGTAGCTTTTCAGTCCTCTAACACTAGTACCTCCACAGTATGCATGAGATATCTGGTTCAAGTCACAAATAAGATCTACTATCTTCCTATCATATGTACATGATTCAGAAATCATGTCTTATAAGAAGAGGTGGGTCTGTGGTTAATCATCAAAAGGAATAATGATCGAACCACAAAACATCAAAATCACATAATTGAATGTCCATTCACTGAACTTGCATTTCATCAAACCTGTGAGACAAGGAAAGTAACTAGTTGGCCAACACTTCCCCGTCTCACTTTTCCCCACTGTAGTGTGACCTTGGAGTTGATATATATAGTTGGGGGGCTGTGTGGGGTGTAGCCCTCAACCTGGGTGGGTTTGAAATATTTCCATTTTTGAGTCAGGGAAGTGTTGGACAACTAGATACTTTCCCTATCTCACAGGTTCTATGAAGTGCAAATTCGATGAACAGACTTTTGATGATGTGGTTTTGATGTTTTGCCATTCAATCATTATTCTTTTCGATGATTAACCATAGACCTAGAAGAGTTTTCCTGCTTTTGTGTGCATGTCTGAAACTTAACTTTAAAGAATGCATTAGGGTATTTGTACCTAAAAGGAACAAGGTCTTTAAGGCAAAACTCATGTTCTTGTCTACAGGCTTTTGTTTGTTCAGAGTAGCAGAAAACAAATATGCCAGAGATCTTGGATTCAAGCCCCAGACACATACTGATTATTTTTCTTTCATAGTATTAAGGTTTAAAAACAATCCTTTGTGTGTGTGTGTGTGTGTGTGTGTGTGTGTGTGTGTGTGTGTGTGTGTGTGTGTGTGTCTGTGTGTGTGTGTGTGTGTGTGTTATGTTGACCCTAATCATCATGATAGATGTTTCCTAGGTGAAAGAATAAGAGCTTTTATGGGAAATATTCACTTAAATATTCTTGTTAGTCCAGAAGCAGTAGAACCAACACTGAATGTTGGAGGATTGTAGTTCAAGTCCCAAGCAAGCATCAATATTTTTCTTTTATACTTATAAGGTTAAAAATGTCCACAGAGACAGATTTCTATGCATTTGTGTGTGCATGCAGTTTGACCTTACTTACCTTGGTACTTGCAGGTTTAGTGCTATAGTGAGTATCTTTAACTGATTCTGAAAAGTTCAGGCTGTAGAAACAGACAGGACTGAGTTGCCAGTTCTCCTGGGTAGGTGTTATAAAAAACACTTTGTTGACAACTGTGGCCCAAGACAAATATAAGTTATATCCATTTTATAATGCATTCCAAAGGGACGACCAAGTGCCAGCTATGCAAAATGTCATTCAAGAAAGCATTATGGAAGAAATATGTTAACAAGCAGCCAACTAAAGCTAAGTGGACTGTAGGACATGCTTGCAGTTCTTGGCCACATTTATCATATTTGACAAAAAAATGCAGTTTGATAAGTAATTGGAGAGGCATTCATTAGAAACCCCATTATCTCTACATCGATTGGCAAAGGAAACTTAAGAATTTTCATTGCATTTATAAGAGCTGTATCAGAGTAGTTTGGTGCACTGGGCAATACAACCATTCTGTGACCCTCCTTTCACTGTCTATAAGCAATCACACTCATAGTTACATAATGACAGCCTGTAAACTTTTATACTTTTTAAAAGTAGCAGCAAGTTACTAGTTTGATACATTATGTAACAACCTAATAACTTGTTGCGACTTTTGGAAAAAAAGAATGATTTGACAGTTCACAAGTTGTTATCACCCACAGTTGTGACCACTTTTAATGAAATTTTATAAATGGTTGAAACACTCTTTTTTAAGCTGCATATGCCAATCAATACTTCTTTCATGATGATGCTTGGGACAACTGCCTCTTCTGCCCTGCCCTTCACATTCATATTGTATAGTAAATATGGTATGCAGAGTACTGCAAAAATTAGCAAATTAAGTGATTGGTTTAAATCACTTTCTGTGGTTACATTAGGTATGAAAGAGGAACTGACATGTAAAAAAACTCAATCCTTATAAAAGAACAGAGAAGAACAGAACAGGAGAATTCGTGGCTAGGGTTTTAACTCAGAAAATAGCTTGCCTGAAGTAATGGCTAGTGAAAAAGATTTCCTCCAGAAAGTCTTTTGAGTCTGTAGAAGCAGTATGCTTAAAGACAGGAAGAGTGAGCTTTCATAGCATAAAACAAAGATGCCTAGATAGAAACAAGTACCTAACTGTTGCCGAAAGAGGAAAAGTATGGTATAGACAAGCATGCAAACTTTAAGGTTTGCTAATAGTTTGTCCTGTCCTTTCAGAAAGTTTGTTATTCTAACTGAACAAACATTTACAGAAGGATACCAAATGCTACACTGAAGATTTTTTAAAAGTAGACCCTAAAGAAGAGAAATGTAGATATAACTATATCCATGAGTGATGACTCAATTCATTTCAGTTCAGCTCAACTCAACTTTTAATGTGTCTTATCACAAAGTACTTTACAATATAGATGGAATTCAAATAAGCAATGTTAGACATAAATAACTGCTAATAAATGCTATAGGTTAGAAAAACAAGTAAGTATATACTAACCAAAATATATTTCACTGTGTAGATGAACACTATACCAATTCAAATATGAACATATCAAAGTAATAGTAAAACAAAATACAAATGTATACATTTAAATAAATTTCAGAAAATTCAGTATCTCAACATTGCTACAGAACATTAACATTTCATATACAATTTGGTTAATAAAGGCAAATATGTTACATAGTTTGCCCTCAATACCAAATGTAAAAAAAAAAAAAAATCATACTACCAGGGTGAGCCTTTTGTTCTGTGTTAATACTGCAAAATTATAGCCTTTCCAATTGTTCACAGCCCAAATCTGAGACATAAAAATGGTTAGTGTTAAGGAAGTATAGGTCAATGCAACATTTAAAAAGGCTACAGCTGATGACAAGACAATAATGATGTTTGAATAACTTTCCTCACAAAGTGGATCTCTATCACAAAACAGGACTCAGCAAAAAATGACAAGAAATTCTACTATTTTGGATGTCAATTATCCTAGCAAAGAAGCAACATGCTGATTATCACAAAATAGTTAAGAATTTGAAAGGTGTATTATTCCAAAAGAGAAAGAAATTAGATGACATTACCTCTCAACTACTATGATTAATGCATTGCAGTGTGATTTTTCCCTCAAATGTAGCCTTGATCCTTTTAGATATAGCTTGTTTCTCCACAAGGCTGGACGAGTAAGTGCACATATATTATTAAATGACCAAGGTAAACCTATGCAAAGATTTTTCAATCACTAATTATATGCTGTATAGTATCTGAAGATCTTCTGCTATGAAATTGAAGAAAATGCTCCTCTTTCTGCCCCCTTCTATTACCTTTAAAAGCTAGTGCTATGATTATGGTGCATAGAGGATTATAGGTATGCTGATGACCTGAAAAACAGGTTTTAGAGAAATGATATTCACATTTGAAGCATATTGTTGAAACCGAAAAAAGCATTTACTGAAGTAGCATACCTGCCATGAAACTTACAAGGTGATATTGAGAGAATCCATAGTGTTGAAATATCCAGGAATTATCCCAAAAGGCTATGCCATATGATGGTGCAACACTCATATCAAGTAAGAATGGGTTATGGCAAATAAAAATCATTGGGAGTTTTGTGGGGTAAATATTCCCTAATATTTACATGTAAAACCAACAAAGAAATACCGAGGCATGGTCCAGTCTCAACAAACTGAAGGCAATCAGATGAGATGAAATAACAATAAAACTTTAATATGTCTGGTGGTAAGCACTTTCACAAAGTATCTTATTGTGTCATCAGACCATGACAAAGATAACACAAACATATATTTAAACTTGATACAACCAATCAGATCAAAGCAATTAAAACCATTAATTGATCAATTAATGTAACCCTCAACTTAAAAAATGGTTTAAGTGAAACTCAATGATTTAATCCACTAACCCTGTCAGCACGCATTCTTATAATCTATCTAGCTTCAGCAGATTCTGTATGTGTTTTGATATCACCCCTACGTTCACTATCAAATAATACTTCTACCACCATAAGTTTAAATAGATGGTTAGTACCTCTTTCACTGTCATGTCTTGCCAGTGCGTTATTACGGGAAGAAATACATATATGATATAAATGCTCTCTAATACACAGTCTAAGCTCCCTATCAGTTTTACCTAAAATGTCCTGCACTCCTGGCAAACTGCCAGGTAAACCATGTGCTTAATACTACAATCAGCTGTGACTCAAAACTTATATAAATGTCCTGTATGAGGGTGCAAAAAATTAAGAGATGGAGTTATAACGGAGCAAAAATTACACTGAGTACATTGTTTTGTGCCAAAGCAAGAATTAGCCCCATTTTCATTATTATGTATCCTTTTAGGATAACAACATTCTCTTTATGTTCTTCTTGTTTTTAAAGAAAAACTTAGGGGCATCACCCACAATTTCTTTGATCACCGGTTCAATCATTAACACTTCCCAGAGTCTCTTAATAATGTCTGTAATACCTTTACAATTACTGGTAAAATGTAGAGACATCCCCAACCCAATATTCTTAGGATGCTTAAAGGTTACAGCTATATCACCTCTTTTGAAGAAATATGGTTTAGCTGAACTGTCTGTCATAGATCTTACTCTATCTAAAGCTAGTAACACATCCATGACACTATAACTCCTATCTCTAACCATCATACTCAAATTCGACAGTTCTTGCTTAAAGTCATTATCATCCGCATGAAGTCTACAAACTCTCATCCCCTGGCCTAAGACTACATTCCGAAACACAAGGCCCCGATACATGCTCCATCTATGGAGGTAGGTATCCCTATGACATGACTTACGATAAACTCCTGTATTAATATTACCATTCCTGTCCCTAACAATATTTATATCAAGGAAACTAATTCTATCATATGACTTGCAGACAGTACACTTCAGGAAAGGAAGGCAATTGTTCACATAGAGAAAAAAGCACCTATAATTTACATGCACTCCCATACCATACTAGAAACAAGTAACCGACAAAACATTGATAAAATAAAAAAATTAGGCTTAAATCTATCATATTTAATAATGGCCTCATCTTCTTACCAAGCCATCACAATATTGGAGTAGCTATTGGCACTGGATGTGCCCAGAGCTATGCAGTCATCAAATAAAACACATTATCTAAAACAATTTCCATAAATAAGCATAACAAATCAACACACATCTTATCATGTTCACTAAATCACAAAAGATAGTTCTTCATGGCTTCAAGACCATATTGATTAGGTATTTTGGTAAACAATGATTGCACGTCTAAAGTGACAAATATATATTCCTGATCAATAGACTGGTTATCAACAAATGAATAAAGATCCTGTAAAAATTGTTTAGTGTCCCCTAAATATAAATATTCTTGTCTATTAATGACTTCAGGTGTTTCTGAATAAAAATAGAAAAGATTTCTGTGCTCCAATTCCTCCCGCCCACTATGGGCCTAAAGGGAAGATTAAAAGGGGCTTTGTGTATTTTTGGGAGGTCCTGAATAATAGGAACAAGAAGGTCTGGTACATGTGAAAAGTTAAATAAATTTATACTAATATATCAAGGTAACAAACAATCATTCAAAGTAGCCAAAATCTGCTTCTTCATTAATGAAATGTCCTCACAGCTTATTTTAGTATACATCTTTGGGTGATTCAACATGTGTTTCATAGCTGAAAAATAAAATGACCGATTCATAATCACTGTTAAGCCCTCTTTTTCAGCAGGTCTAAGGTTTGTTGAGACTGGACCGTGCCTTGGTATTCCTCTGTTGGCTTTACACGTTTGTATACTTGGGCATATTATTATTAAGAAATTCCAATATCCCAGGAGCAGTTTATTTTATTTTGTTTTTATTTTGTATTTATTCCCTAACATTTGTTGATGATTCTTCTAAGGAAATATTTTTGCTGAGTAAAGAGATGTTCAGAAACACCAGTTCTAATCAATGGGAACATAAGCATAAGGTTAACATATCTGACCATCTTGTGTTCTGGTGGCAGGAGCAGGAAAAAATCTTGCACTTGCTAGACATAGTTTAAATTTCCTAAAATCTTTACATACTAAGTATTGGTCAAAAATCCTTCACTTGGATAAATGTAAGGGTGTATTGTCAGTTATAAGATGGAGTAAACATTTTGAAACACAAATCATCAACAGATTTCATATATCCAGAAGTGCACAGAAGAGAAAGACAAAGGTATTTGAGAAACCATTTTCAATTAAGCACCAGGAGGTAGTTAAGCATTCAGTTCAGCAGAATCTCAATGATTCTAGAATCTAGGAGTTTGCTGAAAAGCTCCCAGAATCAAGTAAGTACAGCTGAAACTACAATGATGTCTTAATTTCTAGTTAGATGCCTCAGATTAGATATCCCACAGCAGAAAACAAAGAAGATTTCTCAGACACTCGGGCAGCCATGGTTTGATTTATTTTCAGAAGAATCCGAAGACACAGGAAGCAGTTTTTGTGATTATTAAAAAGCAGTGTAGATTGTCAAGAGCAGATCAATAAACAGCATCTCAAAAAGAACTGGTCTGTCACTAAACTTCATAAAGATTAACATAGACTAGGTTCATTAGAATGTTAATTTCTCAGAATACTGCATACACACTCAGACGTTGTACCATAGTATCTGGCTGCAGAATGATAATAGTGATAGTCTTGAGACATATGACCCAGTATATGTATGTTTATGTTTTCATCTATTATGCCTATTAATTGTCAGGAGTTATTCATTTAAAGAAGGCTATTCATCATTATGATTGCTTGTTACTTGGAGCATGTAAGGATAAATATGAATTAACAATTTGGTCAGTGGCCACCCACTTTGATAGCTATTCATGACACAAACAGACATTTCAGATCAAATGATAAAACTTATTCTAGCAGAGCAAAATATTTGCAGAACATAATACTTATGTTTTAGTTCATTTAGTTAATTGTGGCATTGTTGACTTGTGTAGTGGTGATAAAACTCTGAAAAACTTAAATGTTTTGTGCTTCAGGAGAGATATCAGCCAACATTTAACATATAACATTAAAGAATGGGACATACAGAGAGGCAATGAGTACTGTGTGCTCATATAAATACATATGAATGCAATACAGTCTATGGATAGAATAGATCCAAGTCATAAAGTAGGGACTGCTGCTTGGATTTCTAGTTAAGTTGCTTCTTCAGAAGGAAACGTTTTCACCTATGTATGAGCTGTTGGGAATTCATTGGCCCTGTAGTTTAGTTGTAAAATAACTTGGTAAAATAAATCTATTAGGACTATTAAGGCAGCTTATGAATGTAGGTGTGCATGAAAATAAAGACAATTGCAAATACATCTTAAGTTATGTTAAGAAACTAAGAGATAACACCCAACTATGCTCTGCAAGTATTCATAATGGCACTATCTATTCTGACCCAATAGACATTGCCAAAGAGTATCAGACACATTCAGTGCATACATCACCCTAGAGATGATTGTTTAAAGCACACTTACCCTGAACCTTCAGATCTCCCATCAATGCTAAAGATTATGTACTGAAGGTTCTCTTCAAGACTAAAAATACATCCTCTGTGGTTCCTGATGATATATCAGACTGCCTAGAAAACAGTAAGAAACAACTGCCATGCAGAGCATTCCTTAAACTATTTAACGTGAATTCAACTACTGACTTTGTCCCTGAGGTTTGGAACACAGCAGTAGTGCTGATTTTCACTGGGTATGAGTGAGTCCACCAAGAGGTACTGATTTTCAGATCTGAGATGCTTCCTAGGATAATAGTACTAAATATCAAGCTAAGAGCAGGACAGTCTGATGGCTTATAGATTATTCTGTGTGCAGTAGTTAGTTGTAGGTAGGGCAGGTAGTGTGGTAGTTCTAGCCAGTTTAGAAAGTGGAGAGCAGTACAGTGAAAATGAATCACAGACTGCTTGCCTTGACAGAACTATTTGATGGTATAAAAATTGGCTCTAGGGGATCTAGTCACATTGACTAATGTTGCCAATAATAATGGGCATGGATATTTACCATTGATAAATGGGTTGAGGATCCAGCCTACAGCCACCCATGCCAGGAATCCATGCTAATGGTAGGGGGGTAAATAAGCTAGTGCCTGGCTAGTGTCCAGTTGCTCAGCTTGCTTTATCTGAGATTGCTCTGTTGAGTAAATGCGACACACAAAACCAATCAACCAGCCAAACATTAACTACTGATTGCTGCACTCAGTATAAGTTCACTGCCAGGGTACAGCTTGGATGTGAATGACATGATGGTAAGGGGGAGGCTGGGCATCCTATGTATCCAGAAGACAAGAGAGAAGGGCAGTGCAGTGAGATCCAGAAACTACTATTCAGAGGGAGGGCTGAATCAAAATGGTGTGGGAATTGTGGTGAGGGAAATGATTCAGAAGACTGTAAGGAGTGCTTAAGAATTAAAGATGGACTCATGGCAATCAGACTTCAGACTTCAGAGTAAGGGTAGGATACTATTCATAATATCAGCCTATGCTCCACAGCAGGATTGTGATAGTGAGTAAAAGATAGTGCTGATAATGGAAAACTTAAATGCACATATTGGGACAGACAGAACAGGATATGAGGACTGCCTGGATCCACATGGGTGAGGCAACAGCAATAATGAAGGAGAAGCCATTCTTGACATTTGTCTAGCAAATGGCTTGATGGTGATCAACCCATGGTTCAGCAAGACTGACAGTCACAAGGTCACATACAAGAGTGGTCAACATACAACTCAGGCAGACTTTCTCCTAGTAAGGAAAGAGGACTGCAGTAAAATCAGTGATTGCAAAGTCATATCCATTGAAACATTTGATCCACAGCATAAGCCATTGGTCATCACAATCACAGTGGTCAGAGAAGGCTCTAAGGTCAACAGAGACTCAGTTGAAGGCCTGGATGTTGACTGGAGAGAAAGCACAAGTGTTCAGGGAAATACTCAGGACTCTAGCACCTCAGGAAGAAAAATAAATAGGTGAAGTTGAAGGAGAATTAAAGCACCTGAAAACAGCAAGTGCAAGGACTACAGAACAAATATATAGCTGAGCCAGGTATGAGAATAAGATACATAAGGAAAGCGTGTGGTGGAATGCAGAAATCCAAGAAGTTATCAAAAGAAAGAAGGAACGCATAAAAAAGTGGGAGAAAGAAAAAACAAAACAGACTAAGAAGGAATACTGGTTGACTACCAAGCTAAGATAGGAGTTGCAATAGCATAAAACAAGTTATCAGAGGCACAAAGAAACTCTATTAGGTTGCAAGGAAAAGGCAGAAACATAAAGAAGACAGTTAGGCAACCTTCATAGGGGATGCCAGTAACAACCTGCTCACCAGTCCACAGGCCATCATAGGCACATGAGAAAGAGTACTTCCAGAAGCTTCTGAATGAAGAAAACCTCATGCAAGCTGTACTATCTCAGATACAGCCTATGATGAAAAAAGATGAGCCACCCACCCTGGAAGAAGTAAGAACAGCACTAAGGAAAATGAAGTCAGGGAAAGCAGCAGGCTCTGATAAGGTCACATCATATATGAACGAGATGGTGAATGAAATAGAGAAGACACAGCTGAAGGCACTCATAGCAGTATGGAGAGACAGTTGTATCCCAGACTGGAGAATAAGTGTACTAATGCCAGTGAACAAGAACAAAACAGACATTCAAACTGTGTACAGTACAGAGGTATCAAACTCCTGTCACACTGCATGAAAGTTCTGGAGAGGGTGGAAATAAACAAATACACCTAAAGGAGTAGAAAGTAAGATGGGAGGTGAGCAGTTCATATTTAGATCAGTTTGCAGCACAAATGACCCCATGTTTACAGTGAGATAGGTAGTTGAGATGAGGCTGAAGATGAGAAAGAGTCCAAATGGGTATTCATAGACTTAGAGGAAACATGACAAGGTCCCGGGAAAGCTGATTGGGGCATTTCTGTGGTTGTTCAAAGTCCTAGAAACATTGGTAGAATTAGTGCAGGCTATGTACAAGGACCCAATGACTCAATTAAAGACAGTGTTCAGTCTCACAGAGTGGTTCCTGGTGGGAGCATGTTTTCACCAGGGATCAACTCTGAGCCCTCTGCTGTTCATACTAGTGATGGACTACATTAGCAAACAGGACGGGACAGATCAACAAAATTGCTGTATGCAGATTATGTAGCATAACAGCAAAGGATAGGGGAATGGAAAGCAAAACTGAAGGCATATAGAATGAAACTTAGTAGAGATAAGACAGCTGTAATGGCAGCAAATAGGAAATCAGAAGGATCTGAGAATTTGAGACAGAAGGAAAACAGTGGAACAGGTTAACAACTTCAAGTATCTGGGAGGGGTGGTTGACGAGAAGGGAAGTCTGAATGAGGAGGTCAAATATAGTATTAGGGGGCACCAGCCAAATGGCACAAAGTTTCAGGGGTAGTATATGATAGAAGAATGACTAAGAAGTTGAATAGTAAGAGTGCACAAAACAATAGTGTGACCACTACTACTCTATGGTACAGAAACCTGGGCAGTAAAGGCAAAGCAGTTGGGGAAGATAGAGGTGATGTAGTTGAAGTACTGAGATGGTTGGTAGGATGCACACTGGGACAAAGAAATTAGGACATCAGAGAAGAAGCCAAAGTAGCTCCAATTACAGTAAACACTCAGTTAACCAAAACACAAGCAACCAGAACTTTCAAGCAACCAGAAAAAAAAAATTGAAGCACTATAGTACAGTTTTCATGTGTTGCACTTTCTGTCCCCCTCGCACAGAAACATACCTTATGTTTTTAGAGTTCTAGAGTTTTAAAAAGGAAGGTAGGAATAAATTTCCTCTCTTCCCACCCTAAGAAGAAGTCAAACCAGAGAAACAGTATCGTGTACAGTATTATTCAGGCCTGTTTTTAATAGTAACTCTCAAGCAACCAGAAACTACAGCATTCTGGCATCTACCAATCCCCATGGGTGCCGTTTAACTGAGAGTTTACTGTATACAAAAGGTTGAATATGTTGTGTAAGAGAAGACCTGCAACAGTCAGGCATGTCCATTCAATCAAAAGAGATGGTGATAGATGACACAACACCCTAACCGTATGTAAAAAGTCTGGAAAAAGGGGTTGATGATGGTGATGATGATGATGATGATGAAGACTGTACAAGTTGAGTGCTATTTCTTAGTTTTCTTTCAAAGCTAAAGAAGGATTTGCAACTGTCCTTGGCTTGAGATGCTAACTAGAGTTCATAGTCTTCTTTAATTCTTAATTAAATTCTTAAAATTTTCCTTGGTATGAGTTTGTTGTGATCTATTGTATACTCTGAGTATTTTTCTTTCATTGTAGATTTTATTTACGTTAATGAACAACTAGAGTGGTTTGCATTTAAATGTTGTGTTTCATTTGGATGTAGATCAGACTGCCAGTTCTACACATTGTATCTGTGGCAGTACAGCTCCCATGAGGTTGTGAATCTATCTTTTGAGGCAATGTCTGGGGTGATGTTTTTATAAGTGACTTTCAAAACTTCTTCACAGAATTTGAGGAAATTTATGCACTTGAGACTATTTATTGTATGCTCTAATGAGTTCTTTCTTTTATTGTAGATTTTATTTCTGTTAATGGACAGCCAACATGTCTTGTCTATAAATTTCACATTGCATTTGGATTTAGATGCGACTGCCAACTCTATACATTTTTTATGTGGGCATAAAACTCCTTTGTGAATCTATCTGCTGAGGTGATGTTGGGGGTGCTGTTTTTATATGTGAATTTCAAGACTTCATTACATAATTTCTGGAGGTTTATGCAATTAAAGTCTTTGAATTTTGATAAAAGTGCCTAGATAGTAAAAGGAAGGGTTTTTAGCTTATGCTCTCAATCAGAGAAGAATTTATTAGCAGAGATCTGCATGATAATGCTACATTTGCAAGTACTAAGTCAAGAATATTTTGTCCCCCAATGTTTAACATAGTCAGAATGGACTGAAAAATCAACAAGGAGGTGGCATAGGAGTAATCCATAAATATAATAGAGAAGTAAATTGTCATATCCATGACATCTCCAGCTTTCACAAAGCAGAAATCATTATCTCTTACCTCAGACTTAACAGCAAAATGACCATATGCAGTGTAGCAGTATATATACAATACCTCCATAGTTCATAGCCTTCATCACATCAGTAACTGAGTAAAATGCACCCTTCTTCATGTACCTCCCTACACATCTTTCCAGTGATGAGTAACTGAAGTGTGCCACGTTTGCCACAGTGAGCTGTCACACATCTTATAGGCCATCCCTAGATATTCTTTTTGTTGCATGAATATTACTGTCTGATGGTGCGCAATCCCCATTAAGTTGTTATATCAGATGCATGTGTGATACCTGTTCCAGTGATGCACACAGTACATACATAGCTGTTTGATAACATTGATGGCATGGGTAACTTTCATGACAGTGTGGATTGTGCCAAAGATATATGCCATGCACACCAGTCAACTAGCCTGTATTGATTATAATGTCACATGCAGGTATAGCAGTGTCTCTCCTAACACCTCCAGCAAATGTTACATTGTCAGGACAGTGTGGGTAATTACCTTCATAAATTACTAATATTTCACAATAATTTTATGTTCGTACAGAACCATTTCTGACCACTCAGAATCACAGATGTTATGACAGAGACATGGGATTACTGGTGGTGTTATTCTGATTTTGCCCATAATTGTGTGTGCTTCTTTTACTGTTGTCCCTGACCCTTTACCTGTATCCCACTTTTTACAAACGTTTGCATGTCTTCCATGATACACTGATAAAGGGAGGTTTATACATGTCTTTGCATATTAGCACAAGAGATGAGATGTTATTGTACGCTACCTTGCCCTTTACTTCCTTAAACACATATATAAACATTTGACTCTATGGGATTTCTAAGCTCCGAACATGCATTCATAATTTTTCACCCAAAACTCAGACATAACTTTTCCACTAAAATCAGGAATATTTTAAAATCCTTATACTACATTATCAATCACCTGAAGGAAAGAGTTATGTGCAACTACTTTTCCCATACTCTTATAACCAGACTCATCTCATTCATACTGACTCATACTAAAGCTCACTCAGCACTACTTTTAATAAATATTCTGAATAATACTTATATTAGCTTCAGTGTGTGACACTGTCACGATTTCCTATGTATATATTATAATACATTTTGCACATGTTGCTCAATCTACAACTATTGTTTCAACAAATATGCTGTTCTGTATGCAGTACATCTTTCTTTTTTATGAGAAATGACTAAAATAGATCCATTGTGATCACTACCTGGATATCAAGCAATTAAATACATAAAATTCCTTTTATTTGAAAAAGTTCTGTATGCAAATACAGATATATATATATATATATATATATATATATATATATATATATATATATATATATATATATATATATATATATGTATGTATATATATATATATATATATATATATATATATATATATATATATATATATACATATATATGTTTACTATCAACATATCGAAGTTCAGAACACTGAGTGTTCGATAGTGCGAAATTGATATCAGACTTCCGGCATACTAAGTAGTTCAAAATTTTTAACCTGTTGAATACGATCAACAGATTCGACATTTATGCCGAAATTCGACCATGATGGCAGTGTAGGTGCAAATATAAGGTAAACACTTACACTGTAATTCATGTTTTAGCAGAGGGACAAGTCCCTGCACCTCCCTGTGGGGGGCTGCGCCCCTCACACCCCCTTCAAATTAAATATTCTAACTCCAAGATTGCACTACAGTGAGGAAAGGGATACATTTCCCTTTCCACTCTGTACCTCTACTCTACTCATGACATCGAGTGCATATCAGCAAATGCACACTTGCATTTGCTGATATGTACTCTTGATCTCCTAACGTTCGGCAACTCAGAGTCATCTACCTGCCATTCGACTTTCCGCGTTCGCCAAACCAATGTTCAACTTATTGATAGTAAACCATATATAAATATATATATAATATATATATATATATATATATATATATATATATATATATATGTGTGTGTGTGTGTGTGTGTGTGTGTGGGTGTGTGTGTGTATCCATATCCATATATAAACAAGAAACTTCCAAACAGCTGTAAAAGCCCACAAATTTGACTGTTTGTAATGTAAACATTTCAGGTCACCCCAGAAGTAACACTGCTTGATTATCCTTAACCAAAAAATTCAAGAATTGATTACAAAGTCACTTTTATTCCAACATAACTGAGCTCCTTCACCTTCGAATTGAGACAAGAGTTCTTCACACTTCTGCTGAACAAATTAAATAAGCCAGATAACTGTTATAATAATCAAGTTGCATGACAATATTGACATATAAAACTTCTTAATACATTTAAAACAACAATAATCTTAAACTATCATGCATTTACTTACCTTAATGGTCTAAGTTTTAACAAAAATCTAATACTGGAGCTGTCATTAATACCAGGACTTCCACATGATCTGAGGCACAATTGCCAACTCAACTCTTGCTTGTCAAGCAAAGTTTCCATATCACCATTGCTATGGGGTTGTGATATATGGAACTGAACTCAAAACTGAATTTCTTGCAATTATATATTATAGACTAACTTATGCTTAAATATGACATTAGCAGTTGTCTTATGCACAATGGCCACATTTGTACATAAAGTCACTGGAAGTATTCAAGTGGCTTTAACCACAAAAAGACCTAACATTTTGTGCATATAGCGAAGTACACCATTATAGCTGAATTGCAAGCAAACAACCCTTTGTCCCTATATAACTCTTGATTAGAGTAAGAAGAAGAGATGAACTCTCAAAAATAAACCTACACATTCTGCAAAATCCATATTTGGAAGCACCTGTACATCTATGTATTTCTGCCACCCAATATTCTGTTCTTATAATGCTTTTGAATTAGGAAAGCATTCATTAACAAATATGGGTCTGAACTTAAAACTTATATCATCTGAACTTAAAATTCTAGTCAGTTCTTTATTTCCTAAAATGATCTTCAAATGGTCAGTCTATACTCTTTTAATATTATTAGCATCCATTGAATGAGGTGAATCAAAGGGCATGCATACTTGTTTTCCTTGTAATCACTATCATCTCTATATTAACCCCCCTCCAAAAAAAAAAGATATCAATGCTTAAAATTGGAAGAACCTGCTGCAGTAATGTCAGATTTTACCTGGTGACATATACTGTATCTCTGGTCGCATCATATCCACTTTCTAAGAACATCTCCAACAAGTTTTCCAATATAGTGGAACAAATCTCATCACTAAATAGACCTCTCAACAGTCACTGTTTTGTAGGGACCTCTTCCCCAGATATGTCTTAAAGTTTTGTTTCATTCCTCCTAAAACTGGAAATCATTTTGATAATTTCTAAGATAATAGCACCAACATTTAAAATGTGTCCCTGATTTGGAGACTTTTCCTTGGTTATTTTCTACTTTGTTCCAAATTTTGTCTGTAAAAGTTAAGAGAGCAGGACACAGAAAGACGAATAGGCTGTTCCCATATGCTGTATTATTGTTTTTTTAGATAAGTAATGGGATTTGTGTAAACAGAACAACAAACACCACTACCAATGTGATCCAAATGAATGTGCTGATCAAGATAAACAAATCGTTCAATTCAGGATCATTCCCTACCTTCATGAAAATATATCATTAATAAATCTTGCAACCAATTTCACATAGTTAAAAGAAGAATAGTCATTGAAAAAGCTGTGTTCACATTCTGACAGAACCAAACTGATATAAGTTTGAGCAATACCAGCCTGTATGTCCAACTGACAGAAATACTTACCTTAAAAATATTTGCTCAGTAAAAACATTTCATATATTTGCTCAACAGTTCTACTGACTTAGCTAACCTAATAGTGGCATTGCTCAAAAAAGAATGCAAAAAATAAACACCTTTCTCATGTGGGATCAATGTGTGCAATAAATAAATATCTAAACAAACAAAAATTGACATCTGATAGATCAATATTTTAGAGTTTAGAAGGGAAGACTCATGAATCCTTACCACAAGGTGATATTTTCTGTACTGTAGGATTCCGTTTACCATCAAGGAATATTTTTTTCTTAATTTACTGCATCCATATTGTCTTAAATGTGTGTGTGTGTGTGGGGGGGGTCAATGGATATATGAATCTTTGGAATAACAGATAAAACAGCAAAATAGGGATGGTCAAGCACAAATACATTTTGTAAATTCATGCTACTAAACCCACTCCATAATGAGTTAAGCAAGCCAAGGTCAATGCCCCAGTATGCCAAATGCATGTCCTTTAAGGTAACACTCTGATAATACAAAGCATTACTTAGATGTAAAACATAATTTATTTGTTTTGCTAATATCTATAATACGGTCAGTGCCCTTATCACCTTTCAGAAATCTAGTTTTATTTATTCTTTAAGGCTGCTTTTTTAATGTTATCATTCTTCCTTTGTCAGATTTGTAGAATAATTTTAGTGTGCTAGGACAATGAAAGTATAATTTCTTGTAGTTTGGTAGTGTAGAAAGGGATGAAGCCCTGACTATGACCCAGGTGACTAGAGGCCCTGCACTGGAGTATTCCACAACTGAGAAAGAAGAATAAAGTAATGTTGTCTGCTCAGTCCTCTCTCAATGCAGAGGGAGGAGGTATATGTTCTGATGAAAGATTTCACTGCCATACTATCTGTTCCACGGAGGATCCTGGAGTTCATGGGCTACCAGGAGGTGGGGCTTAGCCATGCATTTCATACTGTATGCTCCTTAGTAAGATGGAACATTAGCTAGATACTTCTCCAGAGAGGTGGGTGTTCATCACACTAAGTCCAGGTGCTGTAAAAGCAAACCTCAAACCAGCATGGAGGAGTAGCTCTCACTATACCATCCATACTCAGTATAATGTGCTCTCTCTCTCTCTTCCTCTCTTTCTCTCTCTTGGCAAATTACTTTTGCCATCAAAGAAGATCAAGATGGACTACTAGGTATCTGAGCGAAAAAAAAATTGATGGTCAGCAAAGAGTGACAGAAAGTCAAAAAAATACTAATTTTTTGCAACACATTTTCAGAAGTCTGATAAACAGAAGTCAATGGTGAGTTGACAGATCTTTTCTTCTGAAGCAGATTGAAAAAAAGACAATGCACCCTTGTACTTATTTAAACAAAATTTAAGGTTAGGTTTTCTGGTATAATGTCGTAAATGAAATGAAGTACCTGATGAATTATTTTTACTTTTCAGAATGAAGCTTAATCCCTTTGCTAAAACTTGTAGTCAAGGCAAGGAAAGTTAATCCTTTTATTCAAGTCATACCCTACTGAAGTCCTGGCATCTTCCCCTTCTGCTGTTTGGTCTTCTTTTCCTGGAAGCATATATTTCCTCCTCTAAAAAGTTTTTCTCTTAATTGAGGCAAAATTGACTGCATACCTTGATGAACACTTGTCATCTTTTCAGTCACCTATTTGTGTTGAGCACCTTAAGATGGGAGCATTACCTGAACCACTTCCATCTTCTTGAAGCTGATTGGTGATAATAGTGCTGAAACAAAAAACAAGATTAGTTTTTTTTTTTTTTTTATAATACATTAGGTCTCCTGTCTCCTTTGTATGTGCTTCTTATTATAAACACTTGTGTCACATCTGTTAGTTGCTAGAAAAACATGCTATTATTTAGGTTTATAGTTAGTATACTCAATATATTTTTAGAATGCATACTGTCAAAATAACTTTAATTATCTAAGTTCCTTAATGGTACTAACGAAGCTGGTGAAGAAGATTTTTTAAGCTGGATTGTGAACTTATGAAGTTCCAGGTAAGCAACAGCAAAAAAAAATATATATAAAAAGATAAATAAACATAAAACACTTTTTGAGCTTAAAAGCAACATTCAGTCTGCCCACAATTACATTGTTAAACATATTGAGTATATCAATGTTGTTGTTGTTGTTCTGTCTTTCGGCTTATCCCAGTTAGGGGTCACCACAGTGGAACTCCGGTCTGCTAATGTTTGGTAGTGGATTTTTACGTGCCGAGTTACCAGCCCCGATGCACAACCTTCAATGAAGGCATGCCCATTCACACATGCCTCCACACAGAAGACGCTCTAGCTGAGAATCGAACACAACAACGTCTTGCTGTGAGGTGACAATGCTACCGCAGCACCACTACCGCGGGTTATATATACTAATACTAAACTTGCCAAGAAAGATTTTTTGACATGCACAAATGTTTGCTAGATATTAAGAATGATTCTAACAATAGGAGCCACCTTCCTACTAAATACATTAACCTTTAGATTGATTCAGCATTATTACTGACCACCATTAAAGAATAAGCTGTACATAAAGACCAGACCTTACTCCCTTAGAAATGCCACTATTGTGTTGATAATTAGACCTATGAACTCCCTAGAACACACAGAAAAATCTTTCACTAAACAGCACCTACCACTTGGAACAACCTCACAGGTAAATGTAAGAATTTAACTACTCTTAAAGCTTTCAAAAAGAATTTAAGAAGTATCCCAAAGATTAGAACATTTTGATTGTTTTAGTACACCTGGATGATGGGTGTTTCTTATTTTAATACATTCCTACTAACCCCATCTATTTTCTTGTAACTGACTGAGAAACATTGTAAATATATATATGTGCATTTAATATTTTACTTTCTGCTGTCAAAACACCTGTATGTATGTTTTAATACTTCTCTCACCATAATTTAAGAATGACGTCAGTTAATTATATGTTTAATGTATAATTTCATTTTGTAATCTGTATGTAAACTGCAAACCATTATAAAAATGTGTTACAGACTTAACACGGTACACTTGTTCCTAATCTATGTGAGGAGGTACTATAGCTCTGCCTTCATGTTATACTACACTTAAACATGTGCAGACAAATTTTATAGTCATTGCTTGTCTTTGCAATATGCTATACATCTGTCTACTGTATCGTACTAAGCTTAATTGCCTGGGTTGTGCCTAAAAAGGGTCCTTGGGCCTTGAATCACTGAACTTTCCTGGTTAATAAATGACAAACAAACAAACAAATAAATAAATAAATAAATAAAGTATCCAATCAAATGCATCATTATTGTTTTTGTAGTAATACTAAATTGACTAATCAGCTTACAGCAGCAGGATGTACCACAGTAGTGCAACTTATGCAACTGTACTATGTTTATTATTCTCACTGCTGCAGTAGCATTTTGCTGTTTGGGTTGATCACTAAAGCTTATTCAACCTGGGAGAAGGAAGGATGTGGACCCAGGAACCTCTGGGGAATGGTACTATCAAAAACAGTCTTGGACCTGGAAAAGGAATACAGTTTTTAATGCTTTGTGAAAGCATGTACAGAGAACCAGGTAGTTGGCTCAAGCATGCATCTAGAGTCCACCCCTTTCCAATATGCCATCAAAGAAAATGAGTTTCTATAAGAATGTATAAAACACACCAATGTGTGATCCTGCAGGCAGAATGGTAACTCAAAATATCAATTCAAGCACAAAAAAAAAATTGTTAAGTTGACTGCTTTCACGGTAAAACACCACTTTAACAGACAGCCCAATTAAAGCATCATGCATTTTTATATTCAAATCAGCCAATGAAAATCACATAACAATTATTACAAAGCATAAACTCTTAAAGTGCTAAAACACGAAAAATCATATGAACAACATGAAACTATTAAAAATCATAGTAAAAAAGTCAATGCTTCAATGATCTTTTTCTTAAAAATGGTTACAATGAAACCATATCATTAATACCAGTGAAGAAGTCTGCTTTAAAGAAAAGAATCCATTTCTGCTCAAAGACTTCTGTCCTGTTTTTAATGTTGCCTCCCCTCAGACTTTCATAAATAATTTCTAACACAAAAATTTAAAATAATGCTGTGAATTATTAGACTCTACATGTTTAAATACCGCACTCGTTTCTTTTTTTATTTCTGATATCTCTTAGGTGTTCAAGCACATGATCTCTCAAACAGCAGTTTGTCTTCCCAATGTAGTAGACATTACAGTATGTGCAAAAAGCATGGTAAACTAAATTCTTGCCACCCCCATAGTGCCTTTTTTAGGCAAGGCTCAAAAGACAAACCCACCTCCTTAGAAAACAAAAATGGAAAAAAATTAAGGGTAATGCTGCTCAACGCCAGAAGTCTAAATCTCAAGATGCAGGCACTTGATGCACTCCTCAGCATGGAGAACATCGACGTCTGTGCAGTAACTGAAACCTGGTTCAAGGCTCCTGAGAGCACCCCAGCACTACCAGGCTATACCTCGTATCATGCTTTTCGGCCCCAGAACCCGGGCCGAACCACAAAGGGAGGGGGAGTGTCCATATTCATAAAGGACACCCACACCTCCAGGTTAGTAGCAACACATGAAGCATCAGAGACCATACAGGTGCAACTAACCATAGGCAAAACTGCTATACAACTGGTAGCATGTTACAGACCACCCTCCCAATCTCAAGAACCCCACTCAGCCTTCCTGAAGACATTAGAGGATATGAATGTATCACAAAATACCATCATACTGGGAGACTTCAACTACCCAAACATAGATTGGGTACATTATTCTAGCCCTAATACCCTAGCCCAAAGGTTCCTGGAATTCATAAATTCAAATTCACTGGAACAACTAGTCACCTCTCCCACTAGGGGAGATAATATACTAGACCTGATCATCACAAACATGGGGACAAAATGCTCCACACCGGAGGTATACCCCTCACTAGTGAGATCTGACCACAAACTAAACACCCTGGATATACATATCCCACCTCCACCCCCAGCACAAAAGACCACAGTGAAAAACTTCTCAAAAGCAGACTTCACTCTTCTTAAGACTGAGATGGTATCCTTTAAGCCCACTGTGCCAGTGGATACCACATCCCACAATGCCGAATCCTTCACAAATGCTTTCTATGGACATCTCCAAGAATGCATGGATCATGCAATCCCAAATAAATCCAAGTCCCTCTCCACCAAATGTAAGCATCCTGTCTGGTGGACCTCAGCCATAAACAAATTGTATAACAAAAGAAGGAAGCTACTGCACGTCAGAGCGAAATCCCATGAAGGGAAGACTTCTCTGATCAACATTAGCAGAAAACTACGTTCTCTCATAAAAACATCCAAGGCAAACTTTGAGAGAAAAAACGCTAAGGACACTAAAGATAACCACAAAGCCTTCTTCAGCTATGTTAGAAACCTGGGCAGAAACCCTCAGATATGCTCAGAGTTGGTTCACAACAACAAAAATACACTGAACCCACAGATATTGCTAACATTCTGGCTGACAGGTTCAGTGCAAATTTCTCGCCTCCTTCACCCCCAAAAGAAGAAATACTTATCCCAGCTGAATGTAATCTCCCTGTCATCTCAGATGTCCAAGTGAGAACCGCCCTAAACAAAGCAAAAAACACAGCATCAATGGGACCTGGCGGTATCCCGGGGTGCGTGTTACGTGAACTCCAAGAGGAGCTAAACCCACACATAAAAATGCTATTTAACCTTAGCCTTACTTCGGGATATGTACCTGAACACTGGCGTACAGCAACAGTGGTCCCACTCCACAAGGGGGGTGCCTCTACAGACCCTGGAAACTACCGCCCCATAAGCTTGACTAGCCTGGTCTGCAAAGCTATGGAAAGAATCATTATGGAACTCATAAACGGAGACATAGGGGACCTACAGACGCTTGACCCCACCCAGTTCGGCTTTGTAAAGGGCAGATCCTGCCTTTTAAACCTGGTTGACTTTCGAAACAGTCACTAGAGCCATTGATGAGGGCAAAGCAGTCCATACAGCATACCTGGACTTGGCTAAGGCCTATGACACAATACCCCACTCAGGCATCATAGATAAGCTAAACAGCTTAAAAGTAAACCCTTATGTCACTAGATGGGTTGCAAACTGGCTAAAGGACAGAACCCATAAAGTTAAAATCGCTGGAGCAATGTCAGACTCAAAGCCAGTCACAAGTGGTGTCCCACAGGGATCTGTCCTGGGACCCCTCTTGTTCGGCATTTATTTCTCAGATGTTAAAGCAAACATGGGAAGGCTGTGACTGACAAAGTTCGCAGATGACTGCAAACTAGGCGCCATAGTCGATACACCAGCAGATACACACATCCTACAAAAAGGCCTCACTGAAACGGACAACTGGTGCCGTAGTCACGGCCTTAAACTAAATGCCAAAAAATGTATAGTCATCCCTTTTGGAAAAAACAAAGTACCCACAAATTATCACATAGACAGCAACCCACTGAGTACGGAAAAATTAATCAGAGACCTAGGGACCCAAGTAGACAGCGACCTCTCATTTGACACCCACGTTGCCAAAGTGGTTAGAAAAACATTCTACCTTGCACACCTCATCATGAAGGGTTTCACATCCATATCCAAGGATGTCATTGTACCCCCTATATTCCTCCCTCATCAGACCCATGATTGAGTACAATGCCCCATTTGGTATGTACCTCACCCGGCACTTGCAACAGCTGGAGAGACCACAAAAGTACCTCACCAAAAGGATCAAGGGTCTCCAACATATGTCTTATTCTGCCAGACTAAAGAAACTTCAGCTCTATTCAGTAGCGTACCACCTGCTCAGAGGTGATCTCTGCCTGACGTACAAGGCCATGTCCAATCAGGATCTGATGGACATGCTCCACCTCAAAAAATTCAAATCCATCAGGACCACGAGAGCTAAAGACTTAAACCTCGGCACAAGTATGAATAGGACATGCTGGAGGGATAGATTCATAACCCAGAGGCTTCCCATGCTTTGGAACAGGATCCCAGTTCGTATTAGGCAAAGCCCCTCACTGACTCTCTTCAAGAGAAATCTTGATGAGTGGATGGGAGATCGTAAGTTTACCCCAGGGGTCACATCTGTGTCACTGCTAGACAGGGGCACAGTAAACTAATTCTATTATATAAGGGGACCTTCACTGTGTCACTACTAGACAGAGGCACAGTATTCTAGATTTATTCTGTACATTTTTGTACCATTTCATGGGGTGGCAAAAGCCACATCACTATGGCTAGGCTTACAAATGCCCCAGGGCAGATAGCCTAGTACTATACTATGAAACTATGAAACTATGAAAAGGAAAATCTACTGTGCACTTCTACACAGGATGTACAGACTGGCTACCTGTATAAATGTATTTGCATGTACTACCCTTCCTACAAGGGAACATCCCATACCTATGTGAGCTAGGGTCTGATGGTGTGTTATTGTTTCTATAACATAGCTGTTTCTTAATAGATGCACTGCTTTTAAAAGAAAAACTAGGAGGCTTGCAAGAGACTATTTCACTAAGCTCTTCAGTTGCCTACAGAATGTTCCAGTTTATCTTAATTATATCGCAGAAAATGCCAACGTCATTTGAGTAAGTTAAAGGCAACTTAATACTATGTATATCTATGGGTGTCTCTACTGGTTGCACCTCATTAGAAGTCTCAGAAAAGAAGGCCTTACCCTTCTTGTCTCTCTTTCTCTCAAAACTGACTGCATGCACTCATTGATCTCCCAAACCTTATAACCTCTCAACAAAATCTCTTTTAAGTTGATGAAAGGCATCCATCATCTGTTCTTCATCATTATGCAGTCTCATCATCCTAAGGAATTGTCCCCTAAGGACATTCCTAGGGATGTGCTGTGGGTGCATACTACTCCTATGTAGTAGAGTATTTTTCCTTATCTATTTCCTATACAACCCTGTCCTAAACATGCCTAACTCTGACCTTTTTATCTTAACACCAAGAAAATTAATCTGGTCAGTAGAGTAGGCATGTGAAAACCTCAAAAAGGATGTAGTAGTGGATAAAGAGTCAAAAAAGGATAGCAGTTGTTCTTCATCACCTCCCCATAACATAAACACATCATCCACTAATCTTTTATATCAAATAATACTAGAATTGAAATTATTTTAGGTGAAAACTGCATCCATTTCCCAGTTAGCCAGTGCAAGGTTGGCATAGCTATTGGCACAAGCAGTACCCATCGCTACACCAACCTTCTGTAGATAGTAGTTACCACCAAAAATAAAAACATTATTTTCTAGTACAATCTCAACCAAGCTACAAATTAGGTTATTTTTTACATTCCAGTAGTACTTGCCCTTGTTCAATATTTCTCTCAAGTTCTCTATACCCCATTCATTCAGGATAACAGTGAACAATGAGTTTATATCCATGATAACCAAATACACATTTTGCTGTTTATCTCTCCCTTATAGAGATCTTCCAAAAATGTTTTGTATCTTTCAAAACAGTCTGGTGTTTATCAACTATCAGATGCAGCATCTTTTCTACATAGATGCACAGGGGTTCAGTCTCCCACCCCCTCCCTGAAACAATAGATTGCATGGGTGGGTCCACTAAACTCTTATGTATTTTCAGTAGCCCATAAACTATTGGGATAGTGGGGGCATCTACAGTGAAATATTTAAATAAGTCTTCTGTTATTGTATTAGTAATTAACAAGTCAAAGACTAAAACAAGTAGTTTCTCTATAAGTGCTTGAACAACATTTTTATTAACAGCAATAAAAGTCTGCTGATCACGAAGTAAATCAAGCATACTATTAAATATGTGTCTTTAATAGCACTATCCCTCCACCTTTATCTGCAGGTCGAAATTCTATAGTTTTAGTCTCTTTCAATTCACAAAAGGCTTCATATTCAGCCTTACTAAGATTATAACAGGTAGAGCTGTGCTCTTTAGTGAAGCATTCCCAAGTCTTTATCACATACATTACCGGATGCTTTAACTAAAGGATGACTCTTAGGAATAAATATACTAGGTTTACAAAAAATATTGATATCAGTATTAATACTTTTAAAACTAGCTTGCAATGAAACATTCCTGCAAAACATTTTTAAATTCAGCAAAACATCCAGCATATTAGATTTTCTAAATGATATAAACGAAAGTCCTCTATTAAGCACAGCACACTGAGTTTCAGTTAAATTATGTGAAGACAAATTAAAATGAAGTCACTCTTACTGTGCTCTGAGTATTCTTGTATATTCCCTAGTTCTCTGCAAGTTGTAGCTGTCTTGGTTGGCCCCTTCTCCCTTGACTCTGTGACCTGCCTTTCTGTTGCATTTGTTGTTTTATAGGTAGTGGCTCTGGTAACTGAAAAAAGGGGTGTCCTGAACAAGAGCCATTATTCACTGTATTGAAGGAAGATTCAGCATCTTCATGAAGTGTTGCTACTCTCTCACAGTCCAACAAGTTTGTAGAAGCCATCGAACTCCCCACAGCCACATTGGTCCCAGCATTCATTGATTCAGTTGTGGAGGAAGTAGATGTCATCTCAGAGGCGGTGCTAATTGTATCAAGGGCTCCTTCGACAGGTTGACTCTCATGTTGAGACTGATTGACAGGTGCTTGCCTAGACCAGGCAAAAACAGCACCATTCTTAAAGTCTGTAACATTCCTTTGAAGTTTTCTGATTTTAATTATTTGCTGTCTCTTATCATTAGCTGCAATATTTTCATATAGATATTATGAACTATCTTGTACTATGTCAACTGTAAAAGAAGTCAACAATTCATTTTGCAGCTTTTTAATCTCATCAAGCAATATTTTTCCATGTGATTTGAAGAAATCAATAATTAACTGCATGTAGTCAAAACACAGTCTTAGATTCATACTTTGCCACTGCTTCAGTAGAGCAGGATAAGCATCTTCATAAGTTGGCATATTGAGTACATGCAGACCCTCGGGGAAAACTTTATGATGTATCTCAGCCTCAAATGAAGTCTCTGCCACTGGAGGCATTTATATCTATAAAGTTTATTCTCAAGTTCTTTATACTTCAGTTCAAACATGTCCCAACGTTCTTGGTCAATAGTCTCCACATGAATACTTAGCAATGGATTCAGTCTCAGTGCCTTAATCCTGCCTGGAAATGTTTTACCATAGTGGAAATAACAAGAAACCAAATAGTAAAAACAGCCAACTGGGATTGTTTTGATTGACACAGGTTGTCCTTTTCCAGGCACATACTAGAAATTCCTCAGCTGTATAACTTTCCTAAAGGATTTAGTACTTATAGGATAATACATGGGTTGCAAAAGCATGATCAGAGTATATTAAAATTATTCTCCCTGTCATTCAAAGTCTGAGAGTGAGGAGGTAAGTAGTAGATTCAAGGTACATTCTCGAAGTAGTAAGGGTACATATGTTTTTTTTTCTACAGATAAGTCTTTATGCATGGAAAATCAAAAAAGTTTAACCCACCATGAATAGCTGGAACTCAGATACTCTCTTGTAGATGGCAGAGCAATAAACCAGTTATTCTACCAATAAAATTAACCAAAAACAGCCTTTTTCTGTTGTAGTGAAAAAAAAAAACTAAAGTATTTAGAAAAACAGTATGCAGACATGGGGAAAACATGAAAACTGCACAGAACATGGGACAAGAATGAATCACAGACCCTAGAACATTGAGAAGGGTATCTTATCAGTAAGCCACAGTACTACGTATGCATCATAAATAATGTAATGACTGTCTACATCCAAGAGAAAAATTCTTATACATGTCTATATTTATACATTTATCTCTCTATATATGTATGCATATCTGCCTAGGATGAATAATAAAACACAGAGGCTTCAATATGTCTAAATGTTCTGTCTATCTTAACAGATGGTGTAGTAGAAGTTAAGTAATATTGAAAAAGGGCATTGTGCATTGCAGGCCATTGGGTTATTGAACTCTTCCCAATGAAGAGTTCAACTCCTGGCATGGGAAGGTAGGGCAACAGGTGGGGGCAATTGAGTGTCCCACCTCTTATAGAGAAGGAAGTGTTCCTGCCCTCTCTCAGCAGCTTTGGCAATTCAAAAGTCCTACATTGCAGTGCTGGATATAGGAACAGAGATAATCAACTGTAGATACCACAGGTATGTAGAACCATTTCTGTGTAATAATACCTCTGCAACTGTTATTTACTGCTAAAATTATTAAAACTCTCTGATATATAGTAAACAGGTGCATCAGGGCTTCAATATCCAAAGCCATCTTAACAAGAAATCCAATTAAAATACTATTTATTATCAATTTAATATTTGTAAAACGCAGTTGCAGCTATACTTCTGATTTTGGGTCATACTTACACTGAATATTTAGCAGCTTGGAGTATTAACCGGGGATTATTTATCTAGCACCAGCACTGTGGATCTGCCTGCCTGATTTTGGAGAATCTGCAGCTTCTGCAAAAGATGGCAGGCAAGAGCTGGCACAGTCAAGACAGTACAGAATGCATACTGAACACAAGGAATGTGATCACTGCACCTTTAACACAGACAATGGACACATCATATATGACAGTGGATAGCCAGGCTACCCACACCTCACAGGGGGAACAGGTAAATCATGATGATATCAGTCAGGGATTTAGTTCACAATTCATAGTTATATACTAGGCTAATGACCACCAGGGCCTTTGCAAGCCTAGCTATGCAATCCATCCCAATTGTGTCCCTATGCATCATGGGCATTTATAAGGAGATGGTATGTTAGTTAGGAAGTTTCTAGAGGTCATGGAGGGTATGTTAGTTGGGATATTACTGTCTGCCTTTGTCTATCACAGACATGGTGACCACACTTGGGGTTAATTTCCAATTTCTCATCCATTGGTCAAGGTTACACTAAATGAGCTAGGCATGGACTCTGCTTCACATGGATGGGGAACCTGTTCCAGAGCATGGGGATCCTCTGAGACATATATGTATCTCACCATCATGTCTTATTTATGTTACAAGCAAAATTAAAATCTATGGATAGGTGGTTCTGATACAGTTCATTTTGTGGATGTGCAAAATGTCCATTCGAGCTGTATCTGTGGATGCCTTATATGCCAGGCACAGATCGACTCTCAGTAACCTGTAAAAGACAGAGTATAGTGAAAGGACTGTAAGGTGATCCATACAGGAAAATATGTTTATACCTTTGATTCTCCTGGTAAGGAACCTTTGTGGACCTTCCATCTGTTACATATGTTTGTTCAGGTACATGTTGAAGGGACCATTATACTCAATGATGGATCTGATAAGGGCTGAGTAAAGTGGTACTATGACTTCCTTAGACCTGGATGCCATGCCCTTACTTGTAAATTTGGCAACATAGAATGATTTTCTCACTACCTTGTCCACATGCTGGTCAAAGGCCAGATTACTGTCTAGATGTGTTCCCAGATTTCTGACTACTGAATCAACTCTTAGGAGTCCCTTATCAGTGGAGTAATTAGTCTGCGTGGCATTTTTCCCAAAATGCACTATAATGCATTTCTTGGCATTGAGTTTTAGTCCATGACTTTGACACCAGTCATTTGTTTATGTTAGACCCTCTTATAAAATGTTTGTGTCATAGAAGAATCTATGATAGCTCCCAGTTTGCAATCATCTGTGAAAATGGTCATCAAATGACCCTTGACATTAGTCTTTACCTCTGAGAAGTAGATGCCAAATAGGTGTCATCCCAGCATACAGCCCTGAGGTACCCTGCTGGTGAGTGGTCTGTTACTGGAGGTGGTGTTTCCAGTCCAGGCATTCTGCTTCCTGTCTATGAGCCAGCTGGCAATCAAGCAAGTTGTTTAGGGGTTTATGCCCAGTTCAGTGAGTCTGTCAACTATTCCCGAGTGGAATATTATATCAAACACCTTAGCCTGGTCCAGGTAGTGGTATGCACTATTTTCCTCTCATTCATTATCTTGGTAACCTTCTCAAAGAAGTCCACCAGATTTAGTAGGCCCTCCCTTGTCAAAGCCATAATAGGTTGGGTCCAGTGTTTGAAGTGTGTCTTATGTCTTTGTTGATAGCTTCCATGATAATTCATTCCATGGCTTTTTGTATTAGACTAGTTAGACTATTAGGTCTGTACTTTCTGGGTCAGTTGACGGTCCAGTCTTGAAAAGTGGGCTAAGAATTACAGTCCTCCATTTCTATCATACAAAGCCTCTTTTGAGGCTATAGTTGAAAAGTAACTCAAGCAGTCCTAATAGGTCATGTTTCCAGCTATTTAAGAGGCATCCTGTCATAAGCACTGTGCTGGCCCCCATTAAACAAATTTTGTAATTTGTCCCATGCACCCATGAGCAAAGATGGGTGGAGGATAATGGTGCACTCTGAACATGTAGTTACAGCCCACCCACTGAGGTTAGTGTATCAGTTGTTTCACCCCAGTATATATGCAGGACCATGTGGAGGCACAGGCTAGTACTACCACACCCATGCAGAGATAGTGAAGGTAATGCAGGATGTGTATGATGACCTACAGGAGTAGATGTCCTATATGTGTGATTGCTTGGATAGACTCAGTCACACATTGTAATGTAAAATGTCTTCTCTGGATCACCTGCCAGGGTTGAGGTGCTATCCATGGAATGGTCAAGTGCTACATCCACAGATGATATCCAGCAGGGACATTGATGACCAAGACCTTGCTCACACAGTACTTGCATTTCCATGGCAACATCTGGGGTGTGGGGTAATCAAAAGCTGCTTAAACCTCTGCCATGCAAGCCCTGGACCTGTCCAGTAAATCAAGATGTAGTGTTGCATACTCACACCATGACAGCCACCAGTACATCACACACCTCCACAGACACTGGTCCTTCTCATAGTGTTTTATGTTAAATCCACCTCCCATAGAATTGATAGACACACAAACATGTTTCATTGTCATACTGTTCAGCACTCACACACTTCCCTGGAAAGACATTCATTCCTCTACCACTACGCCTGTGAAAAAGAACTGAACTGTCCCATGGCCTTTGTACATTGTTGCTTGGTTTTCCTATCTCTGATAAACAGTGTGGCCAGTATGCTTGTGTACATGCATACAGCCAGGTTTTGGTTTTGCATGCATCATTTTCCCTATAGTGTATCTGATTTACTCTTACCTACTATGCTCTGAAGCTATGGCAATTCACTGCCTCTTTGTCAGTGCCATGGCATACTGCATTTATGACCATTAGTCATCTCCATCCCCAGCTGCTGGCTCTTCCACTGACTCCTCATCTGACTCAGTCTTCACTGACAGGTGTGTCGGGGACTGTTCCTCCTGCAACTGTCTTTTCTGCTGTAACTGTCTCCTATGTATGATATTATGTAACATCACACACACACACACACACACACACACACACACACACACACACACACACACACACACACACACACACACACACACACACACACAAACACACTGACAGTATTTTTACACATGTTCAAAGGTCACATAGCAGGGCACCATCAGAAAAATCCAAACAGTGAAAGGATGTCTTCTGTAACCCAAAGTCATGGCCAGGTAATGTTTCTTTCTTTATATTTGGTAATGGTTGTCCTCGGTTTAATTTTGTGGACATCTTATGGGTGTTATGAGCCAGGATCCCAAGGCATATTCATCATCACCAACAAGATACCATTGTGGGGAGTCACTCCTTGTAAATCCTTGGTACAGGTTAAAGGACTGCAGTTTGTGAAAGTCATGACAACTGCTTGGGTGGCCTGCACATACACATTGCAGATGATACTCTCTGTATTACAGATCACATGGCAGTTGATGGAGTTATACCCTTTGTGTTCATGGACCTCCTTCCCAATTTATCAAGTGAGGCCTTTATTCCATGTGGGTAAAGTCTATGGCCTTCTATGATCCCAGGGAAAAGACTACATAGAACTCCCTCTAGGGAATTTGGGGACTTCACATGTTCTCCCACATGCTAAAACAAAGCATTGAGAAACTAATGGAGTATTCTCAAGCCAGATGACTGAGATATCCACATTTTGTCCACAGATGGTAAAAGTCAATATAAGTAAAATCACCATACCTTAGCCACCAATATAAATACTCCACAACTCCCACTGAGCTGCACGTGAGACCACCACATTTCCACATTTTCTTGGATGATGTCCCTGTCTACATGACACTGGTCCACAATGTCAGTGTCTTGGAGTCAATACAATATTAAGCACAGTCAGATAACATAGCACCACCAGGATGCCATTTGCACACCACTTGCCATAGCAGAGGATATTACAGCCTCTTGCAGATATGTATTTACTAATGTGGTGGCAACCCCCAACCTTTATTTAATGATTCCATTACTTGTAACATGAGCATTCAACCTAGTTCAAATGTATTGCTGTTGAAGCTCTGTTGTGCAGCATTTATGTATTTCTGAATCACTCCACTGTCTTGTTTTGCCTCATTAGCATATACAGAGATGGTCTTAGCAAATCATTATTCAGCCATTAGCATATACCACATCTGAGCATGCTGCTTGTCTTGCCCACATCACTGGCTTGTTTTTTTGGATCACCCACACCCTGCATATGGTCACTTATTGTGCAAATTTGCTTACCATGAAGTGGCAAAAAAATTTTAAACTCTAGCCATAATTTTAATGTTAGTTGTTTCAGTTGAAGAATGTTCAGTAACTAAGACCATGTTATCACATTAATAATTTAATTGGTGGTAGCATGTACTATGAATACAGAAAAGCCAATTTCAGGCACAGCCCTGGTGATTACAATCACAGATTTTTTTACAGATGTAAAGCAGTACATACATCTTCACCTAGAAAGGAAACTGTGAATTATATAATATTTACATTGCAGTTACACATAGGAGTTGAAGATAGCAGGCCTTACATTCAAGTTGATCAACGCCCAGTTGTCTCTCCAATGCTGCAAAACCTTGGCATTTGTTATCTTAGTGTAAAGTGCTCCCCATACTAAGTGTCCTCTGTTTAACTTGTCACAGCAGTATTAATATTTTGTCATTGAGTCTAGTTAACTGGTGAATTTCTTTATTTTGTATATTAATAAGTTTATTATTTGTTCCCTTTGATTAGCATTGTGAATGGATTTGTGTTAATACTATGCACTAGAGTCATACTGTATGCCCAGCCATTCACAAATCATTTTCCCATTTTTAGTACATGTGGTTGAGGTATCACATCAACAGTGACAATCATCTAGAGCCAGCTTTTACACTGCCAGGTGGTTAGCCCTGCTTGCATTCTCTATCATGTAATATTATTATGATGTTTTTTTTTCTTGTACCTTTGTTGAAAATGGTCTCTGTTCTGTCTGATTTTCACAGTTAATAACATCAGTAAAGAAACAAACAATATATCTATCAACCTCTTAGCGGAAGAAATCTGGACAAAGCCTGACATTGGGGGGGGGGGGGGCAAAGGCCAAAAAATAGGGACAGATTTTAACTATTGATCTTATAAACTTAGGAAGTTGCTAAAATAAGATATTTGTCACCATGTGCTTTCTGAAGGGTATGAAGTCTGAAACTCAAATGTATGTCATTATTTAGTGACTGCAATCCTCAGATCATCCTAGTGATTTATCAGAAAACCACAAATTTTATGAGAAGCAGACCAAAAATTTTAGGCAAAAATCTGCACATTCTGTGAAAAAATGGACAGTTAACAGGTATGGCAAACAAACAAACAAACACACAAATTAATAAATAAATAATAATATTAAAATAAATAATAAAATATGCATTTTGTAACAACCACATTTAAGTAGATAAACCACTAGATAGTAGCAAAGGACAACAAATAGTTTTTCAAAAATCTTTTTTGTTATAAAGTTGCATTTATTCACTTTAAATAATATATCTGACTTTGACAGAATGTTTATATTGTTCCTTATAATTTTGGTCTTTTCTCATAAAATGTTGCGGTTTTCAAGCAAATCACTGTGGAATGAAGTCATTAAATAAGGATATACATTAGAGTTTAACACAGATCTTGTTATTCTAGCAACTAACAATATTTCAGATATGTCCCTTTTTGGCCTTTGTCCACTACTCTTTAGACTTTGTACAAATTTATCACACTAAGAGGTTGAGAGGTATGCTAAATGATATATTCAAGAATGCTGGACAGAAGTTTTGTATTTTTCCACCATGCTGCCACTCTGTTGTCCCCACCCAAAATGACTGTTTTTTTTTTCTTCTGTGTCATATCTGCTATATAATAAAATACAGAGCTCTTATACTAAAATAATTATAGTTTATTTCTTTAATTAGACTGCTACTAAGGCAATATGCATACATTACTTTGGTTTCATTTGATTTTTTTTTTCTGGCTCTCTTGCACCCTTTCTGTTTTCTTTATGCATTTGAAAAGCAGGCAGTTAGTGCCTTTGACTTGGTAAAAATGTTACTTCCTTCAAAATTAAATTGTACCCCATGGCTTATATGGTGTGTTTGGCTGCAGAATACACTAACAAACCTTTGTTTTGTAGAGCTGAGTAGCTGAGCAACAATTAATCCTGCCAACTTCCCATTTTTTCCAAACTATCTGAAAAACCAGCACTTGATTCAGCAGTCCACAAATTAGTTTACACAGTCCTGCCAGGTGGCAAACAGAATGTCAGTGTTTGTTTGTTTATTTATTTGTATTTTGTTAACCTGGCCTCCTAAGGTCTATTTTTTCCTACAAGCATTTCTGTATAAAGGAACTGTGTCTATGGAGCATGGATTGATTAAAAAATATCTTCCATGTCCCTAAACAACAGGCAGATCTCCTTATTTGCATCATAAAATATGGACAATATGAAGTAAAATGGGGAGAGAAATGAGCATAGAAAAGGGAGGCAAGGGTGAGGTAAGTGTTGTATTGGGAGGGCAAAGGGGTGTATCTTTTTTTAACCTCTTCTGAAGGTGATAACTCTACAACAGATATTAGTGCTTACTATATAATCTGCAGTCATTTTACTAGAGACCATTAAAAGGAGAAGTCAAGTCTCATCTTTATGGATGTTTTTCTCTTGCAGGAATTCAACAGATTCATAGATAAATACTAGGCTAACAGACTGCAGACTTTTATAGGTCTAGTCAATGACCAGAGGTAAGAATCATACCTTGTGCCTCATATCTGTGAGGTTATGACCTCAACCATTATGCCACATTCCCCAAAAATTAAGCCCTGTACCTTGTGAAAAATGAGGTCAACTTCTTAACCATTATGGCAACCCCAACACCCTCCCCGAATCTCATCTAATAAATAAAAACTCTCAGGACACCAAATGCATATGTAAGCAGTAATGATCTGCATTTTAATTAATAACTGATATCAATGGCTCAAAAGATGGTACACTGTGTTTCTGGTAGATCAGAAGACTGTCATCCTATTTCCACTTACTTGTACTGAGGTACAGTATAACAAGGGGCGCTGCACTCCTCTGTGTCCTTCAGATGACACTTTAAACTGAAGTCTGATCTGACTAAGTTGGTGGTAACTTAGGTGGATGCTAAACATCTGATGTCAGCTAAGGAAAAGAGTTGTGAATTTCCTCAGTGCCTGACCAAAGTTCACCTAGTAGGAATGAATACCACCCTGGTTTTCCCTGAAAAGATGTTACTGACCTGGTGATAGTAACTCCATCAACGAATGGTAAATAAAAATTAAATAAATAAATACATACATACATGAATAAATTAATAAATAAATAATATTTGTTTATTACATCAGTCAGGGTGGGAGAATGGAGAACAACTATTGCTTCCAGTAGCAGACCAGATATGATTATTGACAATGATCCAGGTGTACATAATAAGAATGTGATTATACTGGGTGCTTGAGGTAGAAATATAGACTATGATGAGATGTACACAGTGAGAAAGTGGCTATATTTGGGTAGATGTGCAGGAAAGTTAAGGGGCACTACAGTTACGTGATCACTAATAAATCACAGCAAGTTAAGACAGTTGCAGTCTTTCAATATATATCATTAACATGTAGAATTCATAAATACTAGTCTACAGACTTTTTCACTAATGAGAAATATGTCCTAGATTACCTTGGCATATGGGTTCAGCTGTATATTTCTATCGGCCAGAGCCGGCACTAATCACTGTATGTGTTCTCATAAATTATCTATATTTTCAACTTTGAATTTGCTATTTACATGTTTCTTCTTTCTTGATTTTTAATTAAAATTTGACATTTTTTCAGTTGTAAAATATTGTACATTATACGTGGTGCAAAATGTGTACAGTATTTCTGTAAAACAATTGTAAAACTGTTCAATATAAATAGTGTACATCTGTGGTATACAATATTTCTGTAAAATTGTTGTAAATCTTGTATGCTACCTCTTCATAATCTTTGTAAAAGTTTGTGTCTCAGCGCCCAGATCATGGTTGAAAAAGGTCTCAGGAGCAACCCACCTGCCAACATACATACATACATAAATACCCATACCTTACTTGGATAGAGGGAAGTTTCTCTGTTCACCTGTGAGAGAGGGGAACTTTGAGCAGCCATCTGTCCCTGGAGGAGTGGTTCCAGCCTTTAAGTTCGTAGTTTAAAAAATGCGTTGCATGGTTTTGTGCGCCGGGCAGCACCGGTTAGCCAGGGTTAAATTATTGCTGGCTCCAGTAAGTCTCCTTCAGTTTTTCACTTGAAACTAGTCTAACTCTCAACCTAAGCACTCAGAAAGCATCCTACAGTCCAGCACTTGCTCAGACCTAATAGCAAGCAGTAATATACCCCAACACTTGACTGCCCAGCAGGCCAGGCTCTTTATCCACCCCTCACCAACCAAGTGACTAAGCAGCTCACCTTACTATTCAGGCTTGACCAAAGGGCAACTTCAGGTGTACTCTCCAGTCCAGCTGGTGAATCTGAATATCCTGAGGCAATGTTACAACTGCCTCATGTACACAGACAGCCCTGTCCTCCTACCACAAAACACTAACATATGTGAGAGATGCAATTATACAGCCAAACTGGAGTTTAAGGTATCTCCACCCAAGACTGGAACAGACAGTCATGAGGAGAAGGTTAACACTTGCACCACACCTCTAGCCTCACATAGACCTACTAAACCAGCACTGGCAAAAGATACACATAAATACACAAAATCATACTCAGAGACTCTAAATAAAAACCTGCAAAAGCATCAGAGAGCTCCAAAGCAGACACCCACAAAACCTGCACCTCCCGTCACAAATCAGACAACACATAAAACACAAAATCAATGTGCCGCACAATCACAGCCCTTAAGGCAAAATAGCATAACTAACACACTAGTAATAGGTGACTCAATAGTCAGGCACACTGATGCCCCACTCACTAGGCTGGACAAGGATAAGGTTACTGTTAGCTGCCTGTCAGAAGCCAGAATCCACCACATAACACAAGCACTCAGGTCACTCCAGAACAAGTACAAATATGACTCTGTCATTGTTCATGTTGGTGTGAACGACCTGAGCCGTACCTCCCTGGACTACATGAAAAGAGACATGGAAGAGTTCTCTGATCATGTAGCCCAGGCAGGTATGACCCAGACCCTGAGTAGCATCCTAACCTCACCAAGAATGATACTTCAGTATAAAGAAAAAATGATCAATTTCAACAATTGGCTAAGCTTCTGGTGTCATTCAAAGGGGATCCAGTGTCTGTCAGCCTGGGATGGCATGTTCGATAAGCTGTGTTGCTTCGCAAGAGATGGCTTGCACCTGTCACCCCTTGGCTTTCGAATACTGGCCAAGGCTTTTGCTGTCCCCATAGTGCCTTTTTTAGGCAAGGCTCAAAATTCAAACCCACCTCCATAAACAGCACAAGTAAAAAACTGCTACTCAACGCCAGGAGTTTAAATCTCAAAATGAATGCGCTCGAAGCACTCCTAAGTATGGAGAACGTCGACATCTGTGCAGTAACTGAAATCTGGTTCAAGGCTCCAGAGAGCACTCTGGCACTACTGGGGTACAACTCATACCACATATTTCAGCCACAGAACACAGACTGAAACACAAAAGGAGGGGGTGTATCCATATTCATTAAGGATACCCACACCTCCAGGTTAGTGGTGCAGCATGATACCTCTGAGTTCATCCATGTGCAACTAACATCAGGCAAATCTGCAATGCAAATTGTGGCCTGCTACAGATCACCCTCCATGACCCAGGACCACCACTCCACCTTTCTGGAGACACAGGAAAACATGAAGGTCCTATTGAACACCCTGATCTTGGGAGATTTCAATTACCCTACCATTAACTGGGAAAACTACTTGAGTACAAACTCCCAGGCTCAGCGCTTCCTGGAATTTATCAACTCAAATGCCTTGGATCAGCTTGTAAACTCCCCTACCAGAGGCCACAACATATTGGACCTGGTCATCACCAACATGGATGACAGGTGCTCCGTAAAGGAGGTCAACTCATCACTGGTTACATCAGACCATAAACTAATCACCCTGGATGTCCACACCCCACCACCACCCCCAACCAAGGAAACCACAGTGAAAAACTTTTCTAAAGCAAACTTCACCTTACTTAAGTCAGAGATGGTAAGTTTCACAGCCCCCACACTAAAGGAAAACACTGCCCAAGATGCAGAATCCTTTACAATTGCACTCTATGAGCACCTACAAGGATGCATGGATCGTGCCATCCCTAGCAAAACCAAGACTCACTCCTCTAAGAGAAGGAAACCAGTCTGGTGGACCCCTGCCATAAACAGGTTATACAACAAAAGGAGGAAACTAGTTCAGAAAAAAAGCAAATCCCAAGAAGGAAAGACATCCCTGCTCAGTATCAGTAAGAAACTAAGGTCGCTCATAAAATCATCCAAGGCTAACTTCGAAAGAAAAAAGCCAAGGACTCGAAAGATAACCACAAAGCCTTCTTTAGCTATGTCAAAAATCTAAGTGGCAACTTACAAATATGCTCTGAGATAGTGCAAAATAGCACAAAATATACTGAACCTACTGATATTGCCAACATACTGGCAGATAGATTCAGTGCAAACTTCACAGTGCAAAATAGCACAAAATATACTGAACCTACTGATATTGCCACCATACTGGCAGATAGATTCAGTGCAAACTTCGCCTCCCTCTCACCTTCAAAAGGGCCCACAACAATACCAGAAAAGTGTAGTGTCCCGGAAATCACAGAAGCACAGGTGAAAACAGCCCTTTCAAAAGCCAAAAACACAGCATCAGTGGAGCCATATGGTGTCTCAGGCTGCGTCTTGCACGAACTACAGAACGAACTAACCCCCCACCTAAGCACGCTGTTCAACCTCAGCCTTTCCACAGGCTATGTGCCCATAGAATGGTGCACAGCAATGGTTATTCCACTCCACAAAGGAGGAGCCACAACTGACCCTGGTAACTATCGCCCCATAAGCCTGACTAGCCTGGTCTGCAAGGCTATGCAGCGCATCATCATGGAACTCATTAACAAAGACATTGGGAACCTCCAAACACTTGACCCGACCCAGTTCGGCTTTGTTAAGGGCAGATCATGCCTACTAAACCTGGTTGACTTCTTTGAGACAGTTACCAAGGCCATAGATGAGGGAAAGGTGGTTCACACAGCCTACCTTGATCTCACCAAGGCGTTCAACACCATTCCTCACTCGGGTATTATAGAAAAACTCACCAGCCTGAACATAAACCCCTACATCACAAGATGGGTTGCCAGCTGGCTTACAGACAGAACTCACACGGTAAGAATAGCGGGCTCCAGGTCTGACTCTAAACCAGTCACAAGTGGTGTCCCGCAAGGCTCGGTTCTGGGACCCCTACAGTTTGGCATATATTTTTCAGCAGTACAGGCAAACACAGGAGGACTATGGCTAACCAAGTTCGCTGATGACTGCAAACAGGGAGCCATAGTTGACTCTCCGGCTGACACGGACATCCTCCAAAAAGGCCATACTGAGACAGACACCTGGTATCAAAGTAATGGCCTCAAGCTAAATGCCAAAAAATGCATAGTCATCCCATTTGGGAAAAACAAAACACCCACAAATTACCACATAGGCGGCAGCCCCCTTAATACAGAAGAGGTAATAAGAGATCTGGGGACACAGGAAGATAGTAATCTTTCCTTTGACAATCATATTGCCAAAGTAGTTAGGAAATCCTTCTAAGTGGCCCATCTAATTACTAAGGGGTTCGAGGTTATAGTGCCCCTCTACTCATCACTCATCAGACCCATCATAGAGTACAATGCCCCATTTGGGATGTACCTCACAAGACACTTCCAACATCTTGAAAGACCACAAAAGTACCTCACCAAGAGGATTACTGGAAACAAACATATGTCCTATGCAGCCCGACTGAAAAAACTCCAGCTCTACTCAGTGGAATATCGCTTACTCAGAGGTGATCTCTGCCTGACTTACAAAGCCATGTCCAACTCAGAATTGATGAACATGCTCCACCTAAAGAAATCCAAGTCACTGCGAGCCACGTGCTCTAGTGAGCTAAACCTCGTCACAACAATAAATAGAACATGCTGGGAGGGATAGATTCCTGTCACAGAGACTCCCCATGCTTTGGAACAAAATTCCTAACTACATTTGGCAGAGCCCCTCACTAACACTCTTCAAGAGAAGCCTTGATGAGTGGATGGGTAACAGAAAGTACACCCCTGGAATCACTTCATTGGCTCTGCTTGACAGAGGCTCAGTTAATTAATCAATGGGGCGGCGAAAGCTGACACACTCTGGCTAGGCTTATAAATGCCCTTGGGAAGATAGCCTAGTACCTATCTATGAACCTATGAACCTATATAAATATTTCAGGCAAGGGCAATAATGCCCTTCTAACCTGCCAATATACTAGAACAGTTATTCCAAAAAAGAGGTCATTTTTTTTTTTTTGTAAAAAATATCTAAGTTAGTGTTTGCTTTAATGTAATTTGGTAGTCTATTCCATTTATAGTTTCATAGTTTCATAGTTTCATAGTATAGTACTAGGCTATCTGCCCTGGGGCATTTGTAAGCCTAGCCATAGTGATGTGGCTTTTGCCACCCCATGAAATGGTACAAAAATGTACAGAATAAATCTAGAATACTGTGCCTCTGTCTAGTAGTGACACAATGAGGTCCCCTTATATAATAGAATTAGTTTACTGTGCCCCTGTCTAGCAGTGACACAGATGTGACCCCTGGGGTAAACTTACGATCTCCCATCCACTCATCAAGATTTCTCTTGAAGAGAGTCAGTGAGGGCTCTGCCTAATATGAACTGGGATCTTGTTCCAAAGCATGGGAAGCCTCTGGGTTATGAATCTATCCCTCCAGCATGTCCTATTCATACTTGTGCCGAGGTTTAAGTCTTTAGCTCTCGTGGTCCTGATGGATTTGGATTTTTTGAGGTGGAGCATGTCCATCAGATCCTGATTGGACATGGCCTTGTACGTCAGGCAGAGATCACCTCTGAGCAGGCGGTATGCTACTGAATAGAGCTGAAGTTTCTTTAGTCTGGCAGAATAAGACATATGTTGGAGACCCTTGATCCTTTTGGTGAGGTACTTTTGTGGTCTCTCCAGCTGTTGCAAATGCCGGGTGAGGTACATACCAAATGGGGCATTGTACTCAGTCATGGGTCTGATGAGTTAGGAATATAGGGGTACAATGACATCCTTGGATCTGGACGTGAATCCCTTCATGATGAGGTGTGCAAGGTAGAATGTTTTTCTAACCACTTTGGCAATGTGGGTGTCAAATGAGAGGTCACTGTCTACTTGAGTCCCTAGATCTCTGATTACTTTTTCTGTACTCAGTGGGTTGCTGTCTATGTGATAATTTGTGGGTACTTTGTTTTTTCCAAAAGGGATGACTATACATTTTTTGGTATTTAATTTAAGGCCGTGACTACGGCACCAGTTGTCCGTTTCAGTGAGGCCTTTTTGTAGGATGTGTGTGTCTGCTGGTGTATCGACTATGGCACCTAGTTTGCAGTCATCTGCAAACTTTGTCAGCCACAGCCCTCCCATATTTGCTTTAACATCTGAGAAATAAATGCCGAACAAGAGGGGTCCCAGGACAGATCCCTGTGGGACACCACTTGTGACTGGCTTTGAGTCTAACATTGCTCCAGCGATTTTAACTTTATGGGTTCTGTCCTTTAGCCAGTTTGCAACCCATCTAGTGACATAGGGGTTTACTTTTAAGCTGTTTAGCTTATCTATGATGCCTGAGTGGGGTATTGTGTCGAAGGCCTTAGCCAAGTCCAGGTATGCTGTATGGACTGCTTTGCCCTCATCAATGGCTCTAGTGACTGTTTTGAAAAAGTCAACCAGGTTTAAAAGGCAGGATCTGCCCTTTACAAAGCCGAACTGGGTGGGGTCAAGTGTCTGTAGGTCCCCTATGTCTCTGTTTATGAGTTCCATAATGATTCTTTCCATAGCTTTGCAGACCAGGCTAGTTAAGCTTATGGGGCGATAGTTTCCAGGGTCTGTAGAGGCACCCCCCCTTGTGGAGTGGGACCACTGTTGCTGTACGCCAGTGTTCAGGTACATATCCCGAAGTAAGGCTAAGGTTAAATATCATTTTTATGTGTGGGTTTAGCTCCTCTTGGAGTTCACGTAACACGCACCCCGGATACCGCCAGGTCCCATTGATGCTGTGTTTTTGCTTTGTTTAGGTGGTTCTCACTTGGACATCTGAGATGACAGGGAGATTACATTCAGCTGGGATAAGTATTTCTTCTTTTGGGGTGAAGGAGGGAGAAATTTGCACTGAACCTGTCAGCCAGAATGTTAGCAATATCTGTGGGTTCAGTGTATTTTTGTTGTTGTGAACCAACTCTGAGCATATCTGAGGGTTTCCACCCAGGTTTCTAACATAGCTGAAGAAGGCTTTGTGGTTATCTTTAGTGTCCTTAGCGATTTGTCTCTCAAAGTTTGCCTTGGATGTTTTATGAGAGAACGTAGTTTTCTGCTAATGTTGATCAGAGATGTCTTCCCTTCATGGGATTTCACTCTGACGCAGTAGCTTCCTTCTTTGTTATACAATTTGTTTATGGCTGAGGTCCACCAGACAGGACGCTTACATTTGGTGGAGAGGGACTTGGATTTGTTTGGGATTGCATGATCCATGCATTCTTGGAGATGTCCATAGAAAGCATTTGTGAAGGATTCGGCATTTTGGGATGTGGTATCCACTGGCACAGTGGGCTTAAAGGATACCATCTCAGTCTTAAGAAGAGTGAAGTCTGCTTTTGAGAAGTTTTTCACTGTGGTCTTTTGTGCTGGGGTGGAGGTGGGATATGTATATCCAGGGTGATTAGTTTGTGGTCAGATCTCACTAGTGAGGGGTATACTTCTGGTGTGGAGCATTTTGTCCCCATGTTTGTGATGATCAGGTCTAGTATATTATCTCCCCTAGTAGGAGAGGTGACTAGTTGTTCCAGTGCATTTGAATTTATGAATTCCAGGAACCTTTGGGCTAGGGTATTAGGGCTAGAATAATGTACCCAATCTATGTTTGGGTAGTTGAAGTCTCCCAGTATGATGGTATTTTGTGATACATTCATATCCTCCAATGTCTTCAGGAAGGCTGAGTGGGGTTCTTGAGATTGGGAGGGTGGTCTGTAACATGCTACCAGTTGTATAGCAGTTTTGCCTATGGTTAGTTGCACCTGTATGGTCTCTGATGCTTCATGTGTTGCTACTAACCTGGAGGTGTGGGTGTCCTTTATGAATATGGACACACCCCCTCCCTTTGTGGTTCCGCCCGGTTTTGGGGCGAAAAGCATGATACGAGGTATAGCCTGGTAGCACTGGGGTGCTCTCAGGAGCCTTGAACCAGGTTTCAGTTACTGCACAGACATCGATGTTCTCCATGCTGAGGAGTGCATCAAGTGCCTGCATCTTGAGATTTAGACTTCTGGCGTTGAGCAGCATTACCCTTAGTTTTTTTCCATTTTTGTTTTCTAAGGAGGTGGGTTTGTCTTTTGAGCCTTGCCTAAAAAAGGCACTATGGGGGTGGCAAGAGCCTTAGCCAATATCCGGAAGCCCAGTGGTGACAGGTGTAAGCCATCCCTTGTGAAGCAGTGTGGCTTGTCCAACATATCATCCCAGGCAGACAGACATTGGATCCCCTTAGAATGACACCAGTTCTTGAGCCAATTGTTAAAGCTGATCATCTTGTCTTTGTATTGTGGTATCATTCTTGGTGAGGGTAAGATGCTGCTCAGGGTCAGGGTCATACCAGCCTGAGCTACATAATCGGAGAGCTCCTCTATGTCTCTTTTCATGTAGTCCAGGGAGGTACGTCTCAGGTCATTCACACCAGCATGGACAATGATGAAGTCATATTTGTACTTGCTTTGGAGTGACCTGAGTGCGTGTGTTATGTGGCGGATCCTAGCGCCCGATAGACAGCTCACAGTCACCTTCTCCTTGTTCAGCCTGGTCAGCGGGACATCAGTGTGTCTGACTATGGAGTCACCTATTACTAGTGTATCAGGCAAGGTGTTTGGCCTTAAGGGCTGCGATTGGTCAACACACTGATTTATTGAAGTATGTGTTGCATGTGTTTTGTTTTGAGGTGGTGGATTTTTGGATGTCTGCTTTGGGAGCCTCTGTTGTTTTGGTAAGTTTTTTATTAGAGCCTCCGAGTATGTCTTTGTGTTTTTATGTGTTTGGTTTGCAGTTGTGGTAGGTCTATGTGTGATTGGGATTGTTGTGTGTGTGGTTGCCATCTCCTCCTGTCTGGTCATGCCAGCCCTGAGTTGAGAGAGTTCAGCCTCCAGTTTGGCTATATAGTTGCATCTCTCACATGCATATGTGTTTGTTGGGAGGAGGAGAGGGTTGTCTGTGTACATGAGACAATTGTAGCATTGTCTCAAGATACCCAGATTGACCAGCTGAACTGAAGACGACGCCAGTAATCTACCACTCGACATGCTAGAACAGTATAAGGGAGTGCTGTACCTTTAAGGGAAGTGGATATTCACAGGGGTGGTAAGTAGATGTAGTGCTTTACTTAGTATGAGAGTGCTTACTTAGTAGAGAAGTACTGAGAACAAGTGCTAGGCTTATAATACAGTAAGTTATCAGGTACTTTGTCAGACAACCAGTTAGTACACTTCTCGTCCTGATATAACATTCTACATAGGTTGCCTAATGATTCTTTGCTACATTTTAATAACTCCAGCCATTCCTAGATCTCCTCTTAAATGTCTATATGAGACATTGTACAAGTTCAAATATTTTAGTATTTCATAATAACTTAAAATTTTCACATCCACAGATGTCCTTGGTATACTTCCACTGTAATGATTTCAATTTACCCATACTTGTTTTATTATAACATTTCCATATTGTTATTCTGTAGTCAAGTTTGGGTTGAGTGTAACTAACAAACAATCCTTGGGATTCAATAAACTCCATGCAGGAATAGTGCTATTCCTGCATGGAGTGGTTCGTGTCTGTTTAGCCTTAGCTTTAACAGCAGTGCACCTTGCATATTCATGAAGGTGCGCTGCTGTTAAGGCTAAACGTACATGAACAGTTAATGAGTGCAGGGGCATGTTTAAGTAGTACACAGACATTGAATACCCCCCCCCCCACTCAGAAAGTGCCATACGGCACTTACAAACAGTATTTCGGTGTCCGCGGACACTGAAATGAAATTAAAATGAGTATTTCAGTGTCCATAGACACAAGTGCGGTACGGCCATAGCTGTTAACTGTATAGGTCTCAGCAGAATGCCCAGATACCCGCCTTGCATACATCTCACCCTCTTAGAGCAATAAAGCAAGACAAAGCCATAAATAATGGGGGGGACAAAGCCACAAAAATAAGGACACATTTTAAATATTGCACTGACAAACCCGAAAGCTGATAGAAATGGTTTGCAGTAGCTTGGGGTTCCTGCAAGGTATGAAGACTGAAACACAAATGTCTGCCATGTGAAAGTGCTGTATGGCCATAGCCGTTAACTGTACAGGTTTCTGCAGAATGCCCAGATGTCTGCCTTGCATTCATCTCACCATCCTAGAGCAATAAAGCAATTCAAAGCCATAAATAATCGGCGGACAAAGCCACAAAATTAGGGGCGCATTTTAAACATTGCACTGACAAACCTGAAAGCTGATAGAATAAACATTAACATTAGCAGAGACCTCCTGAAGGGTATGAAGACTGAAACTCAAATGTCTGCCATCTGAAAGTGCCATACGGCTATACCCCTCAACTGCACAGGTGTCTGCAGAATGTCCAGATGCCTGCCTCACATACCTGTCAACCTCCTAGAGTAACAAAGCTGTACAAGGCCATAAATAATTAAAATATTTGTTTTCTTTACTAAGGTATGTTTAAGCATAGTTGAGTGGGTGTGCACATTATGGCCCTCTGTCCAGTATTGCTTAAACACCACAGAGGAGATAAATAAAAATATACAGTTAAAATCCCACTGCTGGGATAGTGTAGTGGTCAGAGTTCTGGCTTTGTATGCAGGCATTCTCAGTTTGAGTACCAAGGCAGGCAATTTATTGTTACATAGGAAAGCAGTGTTAAAATTATTTTTCTGTTGCTGTAAATGATTTAGTAAGTGATATTTGTCAACCAGGGTAGTGTAGCTGGTCTAAAATGGAAGTGTGAGTGCATATAATATAGGTTCATAGGTAGGTACTAGGCTATCTGCCCTGGGGCATTTATAAGCCAAGCCAGAATGTGTTGGCTTTCGCCTCACTTTTATACTAGATTACTGAGCCTCTGTCCAGCAGGGCCATAGAAGAGATCCCGGGAGTAAATTTACGATTTCCCATCCACTCATCAATATTTCTCTTGAAGAGGGTCAGCGAGGTGCTCTGCCTAACATGGACTGGGATTCTATTCCAGAGCAAGGGAAGCCTTTGGGATATGAATCTATTCCTCTAGCATGTCCTATTTATTGTTGTGCTAAGGTTTAAATCCCTGGAGCGTGTATCTCTAATGGATTTGGTTTTCTTGAGGTGGAGCATGTCCAACAATTCTGGGATAGACATGGCCTTGTACGTCAGGCAGAGATCGCCTCTGAGTAGGCGGTAAGCCACTGAGTAGAGCTGGAGTTTCTTTAGTCGAGCTGCATAGGGCATCTGTTTTGAAGCCCATGATCCTCTTGGCGAGGTATTTTTAAGGTCTCTCCAGATATTGCAGGTGTCGGGTAAGGTACATCCCAAATAGGGCATTGTACTCAATTATGGGCCTGATGAGCGATGAGTAGAGGGGCACAATGACCTCTCTTGATCTAGATGTGAACCATTTTGTGATTAGGTGAGCTATATAGAAGGTTTTTCTAACCACTTTGTCAATGTGATTGTCAAAGGAGAGGTTACTATCTACTTGGGTCCCCAGATCCCTAATTACTTCTTCCGTACTTAGTGGATTACCTCCTATATGGTAGTTTGTGGGCACTTTGTTTTTCCCAAAGGGGATAACTATGCACTTTTTGGCATTTAGCTTGAGGCCATGGTTCTGTCACCAGGTATCCGTCTCTGCAAGGCCCTTCTGGAGGATGCTTGTGTCAGCTGGTGAGACGATTATGGCTCCCAGTTTGCAATCACCTGCAAACATGGTAAGCCATAGTCCTCCCATGTTTGCCTGTACCTCAGAGAAGTATATACCGAACAAGAGGGGTCCCAGGACTGAGTCCTGTGGGACGCCACTTGTAACTGGTTTAGAGTCGGACATAGCACCCACGACTCTGACCATGTGAGTTCTATCCCTAAGCCAGTTTGCAACCCATCTTGTGACATATGGGTTAATATTTAAGCTGGTAAGCTTATTTATGATTCCAGAGTGGGGTATTGTGTCAAAGGCCTTTGCGAGGTCGAGGTAGGCTGTGTGGACTACCTTTCCCTCATCTATGGCTTTGGTTACTATTTCAAAGAAGTCAACTAGGTTTAAGAGGCAAGATCTGCCTTTAACAAAGCCGAATTGGGTAGGATCCAGTGTTTGGAGGTTCCCAATGTCTTTGTTTATGAGATCCATGATGATGCACTCCATAGCCTTGCAGACCAGGCTAGTCAGGCTTATAGGGCAATAGTTCCTGGGATCCATTGTGGTGCCACCTTTGTGGAGCGGGATCACTGTTGCTGTACACTGTTCTTTGGGTACATAACCTGTGGTAAGGCTGAATTGGAACAGTGAATTTATTTGTGGGTTTAGTTCATTTTGGAGCTTGTGTAAGCCACAGCCTGGGATACCATCTGTTCCCATTGATGCTGTGTTTTTTACCATGGAGAGGGCTGCTTTCACCTGTGTGTCTGTGATGTCTGGGGGACTGCATTCTTCTGGGATAGACACTGGCTCTTTTGGGGGGGAAGGGGGGGTAAAGTTTGCACTGAACCTGTCCGCCAGGATGTTGGCAATGTCAGTGGGTTCAGTGTATTTTGTGCCATTTTGCACCAGCTCAGTGCAGATCTGAGAGTTGCCACCCAGATTCTTGACGTAGATAAAGAATGCCTTGTGATTATCTTTAGAGTCTTTGCCGATTTTTCTTTCAAAGATAGCCTTTGATGATTTTATGAAGGATCGAAGTTTCTTGCTAGTACTGATCAGGGATGCCTTCCCTTTTTGGGATTTTGCCTTATCATGTAATAGTTTCTTCCTTCTGTTGTATAGCTTATTTATGGCCGGGGTCCACCAGACTTGTCTCCTGCTTTTGGAGGAGTGAGTCTTAGTTTTACTTGGGATGGCATGAGCCATGCATTCCTGTAAGGTGCTCATAGAGTGCATTTTTAAAGGATTCTGTGGTTTGGGTAGCATATTCCATTTGCCCGGGGGCTTTGAAACATTCCACATCTGTCTTGAGAAGTGTGATGTTTGCTTTTGAGAAAATTTTCACAGTGATTTCCTTGGCAGGGGGTGGGGTCAGGATGTGGATGTCCACTGTGATTAGTTTATGGTCTGATCTTACCAACAAGGGGTTTACCTCTGGTGTGGAACATTGAGCCCCCATGTTGGTGATGACCAAGTCCAATATGTTGTCCCCTCTTGTGGGAGTGGTGACCAGTTGTTCCATGGCATTTGAGTTTATAAACTTCAGGAACCATTGAGCGAAAGAGTTGGGACTTCAGTAGTTTTCCCAGTCAATGTTTGGATAGTTGAAATCCTCCAATATCATGGTGTTTGGTGAGACCTTCATATTCTCCAATGTTCTCAGGAATGCCGAGTGGGGGTCCTGAGACAAGGTGGATGATCTGTAACAGGCTACAAACTGAAAAGCAGTTTACCTACTGTTAGTTGCACATGGATAGTTTCCCCTGCCTCGTACAGTGCCACTAACCTGGAGGTGTGTGTATCCTTGATGAAAATGGATACTCCCCCGCCCTTAGTATTTTGGTCTGAGTTCTGGGGCCGAAAAGAATGGTATGAGTTGAATCCTGGTAGTGCTGGGGTGCTCTCTGGGGCCCTGAACCAGGTTTCTGTTACTGCACAGATATCGATTTTCTCCATACTGAGGAGTGACTCAAGTGCATGCATCTTGAGGTTTAGACTTCTGGCGTTGAGTAGCATTACCCTTAGTTTTTTGTTTCTGGTATTGTTTATGGAGGTGGGTTTGTCTTTTGAGCCTTGCCTAAAAAAGGCACTATGGGGGTGGCAAGAGCCTTAGCCAGTATTCAAAAGCCTAAGGGTGACAGGTGCAAGCCATCCCTGGTGAAGCAATGTGGCTTGTCGAGCATGTCATCTCAGGCAGACAGACACTGGATCCCCTTTGAATGACACCAATAGCTTAGCCAATTGTTAAAATTGATCATTTTGTCTTTATACTGTGACATCATTCTTTGTGAGGGCAAGATACTACTCAGGGTCAGGGTCATACCGGCCTGGGCTACATGATCAGAAAGCTCATCTATGTCTCTTTTCATGTAGTCCAGGGAGGTGCATCTCAGGTCATTCACACCAACATGGACAATGACAGAGTCATATTTGTATCTGCTGTGGAGTGACCTGAGTGCTTGTGTTATGTGGCAGATCCTAGCACCTGACAGGCAGCTCACAGTGACCTTCTCCTTGTTCAGTCTGGTGAGTGGGACGTCAGTGTGCCTGACAATAGAGTCTCCAATTACTAGTGTATTAGGTGTGTTATTTTGCCTTAGGGGCTGCGACTGCTTGGCACACTGACTTTGTGAAGTATGTGATATGTGAAAGTTGTTGTGGGGTAGTGGTTGCTTGGATGTCTGCTTTGGAGGTCTCCGTTGCTTTGGCAGATTTTTATTTAGAGCCTCCAAGTATGTTTTTGTGAGTTTATGTGTCTTGTTTGCTGGTGCGATTGGTCTATGTGAGACTGGTTGTATGGTGCGAGTGGTTTCCTTCTCCTCCTGACTGACTGTGCCAATCTTGGGTTGAGAGAGCTCGGCCTCCAGTTTGGCTGTATAGTTGCATCTCTCACATATATTTGAGTTTGTTGGAAGGAGGAGAGGGTTGTCTGTGTACATAAGGCAATTGTAACATTGCCTTAAGACTCCCAGATTCACCAGCTGGACTGGAGAGTATACCTGAAACTGCGCTTTGGACATGCCTGGATGGTTTAAAGAACTGATTTATTGATTGTTCGGAATGGACGAATAGGGAGCCTTGTACTTCTGGATAGTATAAGGGGATGTAGTGCTAAAGTTTGTTAGTGCTTACTGAGAAATTTGAGCAAGTGCTGGGCTGTAGAATGAAGGTTGAGTGCTTATTTTGAGAGTTTGACTAGTTCTAAGGGAAAAATTGAAGACCAGACTTTGTGGAGCTGGGAATAGTTTAAAACTGCTTAAATGGCACTGCGAGATGTTGCATGATGTTGCTCGATGCACAAAACTGCGCTAAAGTGGGTTTTAAGGCAGGGAGTTTGAAAGAGATAGGAAATGGCCCAAAACGGCCAATAAGCTACTAGTTACTGGGCTGAGAACCACCCATCTATACACGTGTCCCATACAGTATAGTCACACCCCTTGGCAATGTAATGAAAGCACATAGAGCGATGTCATGCAAAGTAAATCATATACACTTACTGAATGAAATCACTATACTTCTTCTTCTTCTTTCGGCTTTTCCCGGTTAGGGGTCGCCACAGCGGATCATCTTGTCTGCTCATGATTGGCAGTGGAGTTTTACAGTGTCGAGTTGCCAGCCCAGCGCCCACCCTTCCACAGAAGGCACACACACACACCCACACACACACACACACACACACACACACACACACACACACACACACCTAGGGCCAATTTCAGAGTGTCCAATCCACCTGCAGCATGTCTTTGGGATGTGGGAGGAAACCGGAGCACCCAGGGGAAGCTCACGCAACCACAGGGAGGACATGCAGACTCCACACAGAAGGCACCCCAGCCGAGGATTGAACCTGAGAACCTCTTGCTGTGAGGTGGCAATGCTAACCACTGCACCACTGTGGCCGCCCAATGAAATCATTATACTAATATATCTAAAAATTAAAAGTGAGCAATGATTAGCAGTGCTCAGCTATGCTTAGCTGGTTTAAGCAATGCTTAGACATGAATGCTAAACAACAGTCAGCTCAGCTAAGTGGATCTGTGCTCTGTTAAGCAGTGATCAACAATTTCCCCTTTAAGCATTGCTAAAATCAGCTTAGCAGGTTTGTGTACCGCTAAGTTGTGCTCAACATTTTCAAACTCGACCAATGACTGTGAAGGGCAGGAATATGGCCTTAATTAAACCACACAGGTGGGAACACAGCCAGTACCTGTTATAGTTCAACCTGTGCAGGAACCATGGCTGGCACAGGTGAGGGTTTGTACTTTAGGGCGTAGCGCTGGGGCATCATAGAGTCCAGGGTCATGGCTGGACTCCTCGTAAGTAACCATGATGAGAGACTGCTGCAGGGCCAGTTACCAGGGCTTACAATATAAAGGGAAGGCCTGGGACCATCTCACCTGTGATCTCACCAGTGCTACTGGCATCCCCTAAACTGGTGAGCAGGTCCAGCACCACTATGCTGACCTAAAGCAGAGGAAAGGGGTGCTCTTGGACCAGTGGATCCAAGATACCAGGGACCACCGTGCTCCAGCAGTTTGTAAGTATCACAGATATAGGTGTACCAAATTCTAGCCTGAGGATGTGATAGACAGGTATGCATAATGTTTGTTTTTCTCCCCTACAGCTGCAGCAGAGAAGGCTAGTAACATCAAAGCCCAGGCTGACAGACTGCTGAGGCTGCGCTGACAGGCTGGTGAGTAAAAATCTATTTTGCAGTATATTGTGCAAATAACTAAGAAGGCGTACATTATGTAGTGCTAGTAGGTATACCATCACTGTGTTAACTGCATAAATAATGTATGTCTGACTAATATTGATCTGTAATAAACATCTATAACACAAACTGTTGTGTTTACTCAGGTATGTTGTTGTAGATTTAGAATGGAGCTGTAAAACAAGATATAAATGCCCTGTGTTAACCTTTGCTTTCCAGATTGTAGTAATTCAAAGGATTAATGCACAGTACACTATCTGTCATGCATGCATCACAGGATTATAGGCCAAACAGAAACTTTTATCCCCACAAGTAGACAGTGATAATGTTAGAAAGTATTGTAACAATATGGTAGAACAGATGTATTTTGTTAGTACATACAGCATTAAAAGTAAAGAAATAAGTAATATTGTTAAATACTATTGGAATTTTCTCTATAGATAGAAATATAAATAGAATTTTAAGCAAATATCCTGTGATGTCATACAGACAGGGGAGATGTTTAAAGGACATGCTTGTTCATGGTAAATTTGTTTTACAAGCACAATACACTCTCAAGACTGAAAAACAGAATAAAAACAAAATGAAGGAACCCAGTGGCAGACTGCAAAACACTTTTATTTCTGCTTCTGGTAACTCAGCTCAATGCCTTCAAGGAATGTTATACCTTATCTGCAGCAGCCCATTTATGCAAAAGTGAGTGGAAACAATTAGCACATACTCAACCAATGTACATAAATAAATAAAATAATGAGACACCAATAAAATATTCCCCCCAACAAGACTTGAAAAAGGGAAAAGACAGTGCATAAACATGAAAACTGTGCATTATAAACATACACATAACACTCTAATTGTAATGTGTCAAAATGTCAAAAATTAACCTCCAAGTTCATTCCCAAAGGCTGTACTGTTCTAAAATTGACAATACATCTTGTTTCCAATTCTATTAACCTTTGTGTAAAGACATTCCCACTACATTCTTCACCTTGTGGTCTGGCTAACACACCAAAGAAAAAACTATCAATTGTACCATTATGTGTGGAACAAAAATGTTGGGCTACTGGGCTGTCCAATTTCATATTTCTTATGTCTTAAAACATCTGCAGCCCAAAATGTATACCACTCCATGAGATCCACAGTCAAAGTGATGCCTACTTACAAATTTCCTTCCATTAATATATGTCCCATTTAAATTTCTTATCCTACTACACACCTTGCACATTCCACCGGGGAAAGATCCTAACTCACCATTTTTCTGCTTATTTTCTCTTAAATTTAATAACTCCTTAAGTGTAAGAAACCTACCAAATGAGAAGGTAACCCTGTTTGGGAAAAGTTTACCCAAACTATCATCTTCACTAATAATGGGCCATAAGTTGTTGACTAAAGCTCTAAGGGTATCAGAGAAGGGGTAAAATATATCCACAGGGTGGACATATATTAATGAAAGGAAAATTGTAGCTAGGCATCACTTTGGGCTACGGATGTTCTCCCATAAAGTGGTATGTGGGACAGACCAAGAGGAAGATTAAATTAAGAATTCTGGAACACTTGGGGGACATAAGAAATATGAAATTAGATAGCCCAGTAGCCCAACATTTTTGTTCCACACATAATGGTACAATTGATAGTTTTTTATTTGGTGTGTTAGCCAGACCACAAGGTGAAGAATATAGTGGGAATGTCTTTACACAAAAATTACTGAAATTGGAAACAAGATGTATCGTCAATTTTAAAACAGTACATCCTTTGGGAATGAACTTGGCAGTAAATTTTTGACATTTTGACACATTACAAATAGAGTGCTATGTGTGTTATGTGTATGTTCATAATGCATAGTTTGCCTGTTTAAAAACAAAATTGTTTCAATTTTGTTTTAGCTATCAGATGAGTAACTTGCATCACTTTCTGTGTTGCCTGGTGTAGCCTAACTTTTTTCTCTCTCGTAGACAATTTCAATTACTGTTTTATTTTCTTTGGATACTGATACTGGCTATACTCTGGTGGTTCTCTGGACTTCTAGATTGTTTTTCTTTTTCTGGTATTTTTCTGCTGTTAGTTTCATCCCCCTAGAGGGACTTAACTGAAACTGTGGATCTAGTTAATTTCCCTCACCTGCGCAGGATTTACTTCACCCCTACATCTGGTGTAAGGTAATAAGTATACCCACCAGATAGCATACCATTTTTATATATGCACTCAGGCCCCAAGATAGAGTGCTTGCCTAGCAGAACATTAAAAAGAAAAAGAAACTGTAATTTATCTAGATATATACATTGCAGAAGCACAAGTAAGTACAATTGATCTACTCCTTATATGTATCTGGCTAATTTTCTGATGAAAGTACTGTTTTAATAACAATGCCACTCTCTAGTTGCTAGTTTTTGATTAATGGTGGTTCAGGCTGTACCAATTGAACAGTGTGCTACGTACTGCACTGTATAGATGTGACATGCTGTGCTTAATGGTCTAATGGAAAACATACAAACTGCATATATTGTGATTGATTGCTAGACTGCATGTTATGTGGTAGATTGTAGCCCGGCTCACAGGTAGTGTTGTCAGTGTGGTAACAGCATATATTTGTTTCTCTGTATTGGTGCAATGAAATCTTGGCCAGTCAGGAATTGTGGTTAAAGGTATTTCCTAGGTTTGTGTTTGATGACAGACCATAGGTGTTCAATTTGAACTTAAAGAAAGTTTGCAATATTGTATATATTCCCCCACCTAGCACCAAAGATCTCCAGGTATCTCTCTGTATACAACATAGTCACATACCTTGTCACATAAAAGAAAAAGAAAAAATACAATATATGATATTGGCTGGTTGTAGCTACCAACTGGAAATATAATACCTCATACCCCCAACTCATACCATCTCCCTGTCTCTCTCTTTTATTTCCAGCTCAATCCCCCTGGACAAGCCTGCCTCCCTGATAGCAGCCAAGAAACTGTAACACAAATAGCAATGCAGGAGTGTCCATTATCTCTGTTTTTAGATGCAATAGACTAACGTCTCTCTCCTGTCCAAGTTATTAGTGCATGTATGTAATTGACTTACACAACAAAGTGCTGTAGTACAAACTTAAGTGCTGCTGATAATTATTTTTACTCTGCTCATGCTAACTGGTGGTTGTGGATAAGCCACGCCTTTCACATACTCCTGTTCATCACGGTTACATTTATTAACTTTTTTTGCTTTTAAATCAAGTAACAAATGATCAGTTTTAATAAAGATATGCCTATATTGTTCAGATTTAACATCAAATAATAAATCACTTTTAATAGAACTGTCTAAAGTCTCTATGGCTTTGTTTAAATCCACCATTTGTTTCTCATAATGCTGAATCAAAACTTGCAACAGCTCACAACCCTGTTTATTGAAAAGAGAAATCAGCTCATGGTGCAAGTCTGAATCATGAATAAGTTCAGATGGGTATTTCCATGAACGAAGACCTTTTGGTATCCTTTCTACATTGATGCTTTCATGCAAATAGTCACACTCAAGATGAAACTTTCTGTATTTCACCACCATGTCATGAAATGTTTTTAACTGTTTATCCAAACTGCCAAAATTGTTAGACTGAATGTCTGTAGCCAAATGTAGAGATGACCCCTCTTTTAACCAGGTCTTGAGACTGAAATTGGAAAAACCATGGACCTGGTTACTGGTACTGGCAATCGGAACAAAGTTCTGTACTGTTCTAACATCTGCCTGAGTATTGGGCACGCCTATACGTTGCCCCGGTGGAATCTCCTCATCCTGGCTCTGTCTTGAACCGGAAACCAGAGGTTGACTATTTGAAAGTAGTTCACAATGATTCAAACGAACTGAATCATTGACTTGTTCAGTAAGTCTTTGAACTAGAGCAGTTAAATTAACTGCATCCAATAAGGAATTAATCTTCTCCTCCATGTCAATGGCAGACACAGTGCCTTGCACACAAACCAAACGAATCAAAACGAAAAGTCAAACCAGAAATATGAAAGGCAACTGTGAAAAACACCAACACAGAAGGAAAAACAGTTTATTTAGCACTTTCATCTGCCAAATGGCTGGACTTCCTCAGAATACAAACCAGACACTGAACAAGTATATAAATACCCGCCCAATTAAAGTCAATAGCACCAGGTAATGAATTCATTGAATAATTGATGCTTGATGCATTAAGACAAAATTAAAGTGAAATACCCAAAGCTTATAAACAAATACAAAAATGAAAACATATACAATATAGAACCTATACATGTTAAATATTCTTGTAAACCATAAAAAATATATATGTATAAATATATATAAATGTAATAAATTGAAAATATAAAGCTCCTAAGTGCATATAAAAAACATACATGAACAATACACATAAAATAGCAAATATGTAAAAATAAATGTGGGCAGGATTCACTATGGCTTGCATGGAGTCTAAGAGTAGTGTAAGACTCCATGCAGCCATCCCGATCCAGAAACAGCCTGAATGTGCATGTAAGAGAGCACCTAAAACGGCTCTTACACAGGCAGGGCGTGGATATGCTAATTACCTCACTGGCAGCCGAAAGGCATGCAAATGAGGTAATTTTGTGATCCAGGAAGCAGAAACCTGCCCGTGTAAGAGCCGTGTTATCTGCAGAAATGTACTCAGTTGATAACTGAGTACCGTTCTGAAAATAACACAATGAAGCCTTGTCAGCTCCAAATAAAGGTTGCAAATGTCCCAGGCAGCATGCCAATAGCCAAATATGTGGCCACTGGCAACGTACCCTGATGCAAACATGAAATAAAAATATTTTTTTTCGGCGATGTTTAAACATAGCGCAGTGTCGCGCAAACGGGCTGCCCTATAAAAAAACAAAAAAAAAAAATATTAAACCCACAAATGTGGGTTTATGCAAAGCATGAGTTTACAATGGAAGGGAATAGCAGGGTAAAACAACATGGCCACTGAGTAGGGGTTGCTAAGGGGAGAAGCAGAGTGTAAGACATGTAACTAAGCATTAGTAGGCAATCCCATGTAAATGAGTGGTAGGATAGTGAATCGCACTGCTACATAGGAAATGAGCACATTCTGTGCAGTGTAGGAGTAGGATAAGGGGGAGTAACAGAGTAGGAGATAGGTGACATCACAGGGGGGAATGTATGAAAGGAATGCAGCTCATTGGAGCACAGTGGCATGTGAAAGCTGTCAGTCACACATCATGGAAAGAGGAGTGTCAACAAGTAGGCATGGGAAAGCCAAGAAATGGAAGGTGTACACTATGGATAACACCAAAGTTTCTTGCTGGGCGTGCATGCGCCCGTGTGCACGCTGGTAGGTACGAGTAAGCTAGAGTGTGCGCGTGTAAGTGTGAGTGCGCGCGTTTAAGGCAGACTACGCATGTAGGAGCCTGTCTAAACACCTGTAAGCTTGTTTGCGCTGGTGTGTGCGCGTTTTAACCCGAATAAGCAGATTCTAGTCTGTCTAAGCATGTGTGCGCGCGTGTTAGCCGCTGTGAGCGTGTTTTTGCTGGTATGCGCGTTGCTCCCTCCTGAGGAAACAGAAGGGAAAAAGGAAGCATGGGAAATAGTAGGAAGCTAGCAGAAATTACTGGCAGAGCTAGCAGGTGTTAAAACTCTGCAAACAACAGTGCAGAATGTTTCTCTCAAGAGACACTGCAACAGAGGACTTAGCTATTAGAAGTGAAAACTGAAAAAGCTTCACTCAGACCAAAAATGCTAGGGGCTGCCATAGCTGTTATAAGGAGACATATGCAACTTGCTGAGGGTGGTGACTATGCAAATGCTGCCAGACAACCCACAGTGAGGAGACGGAGAAGAGTGTACAGGCCCAGAGTCACCTACCAGGGGTTACATGAGCTGGAGATAGTGGAGCGCTATAGAGTGGACAGAGACCTCCTGCAGCAAATTGTTGAGCTGTGCAGGCCACACCTCACACACAGAAACAACAGAGGGGAACCCATCCCAGTGGAAACCAAGGTTTGTGTTGGCCTAAGAATACTAGCAACAGGTACCTTCCAGAGACCAACTGGTGATATGATGGGGATATCACAGGCATCAGCATCCAGGGTACTGCACCAGTTCCTGGATGCCATGTCAGCACATGTCGGTGATCATGTATATTTCCTCAATTCCCATGAGGTATTGGCCAGCAATGTGCGTCTCTTCCAGCAAATAGCGGAATACCCTGAAGTAGTGGGTGCAATAGACTGCATGCATATATGCATCAAAGCACCAGCGGTGAGCGGGGTAGGGCTTACATTAACCACAAGGGCTTCCCCTCCATCAACTGCCAGGTCGTGTGTGATGCCCAGGGCATAATAATGAATGTGTGTGCTGGCTGCCCTGGAAGCTACCATGATTCCCATATCTGGCATTTGACGCAGCTGTACCAGACATTTGCCAATGGGGACATCCCACATGTGGGGGATGCTGGCTATGCACTGGAGCCATGGCTGATGACACCCATCAGAAATGCACACACACCTGAACAAGAACGCCATAATGAGGCACACGCACAAACACGAAATGTAATCGAGCGTGTGTTTGGGCCTGGACACATCTGGTGGAGCCTTGCAGTGCTCACCAACTACATGTACCCAAATTGTCATGGTATGTGCTATGCTACATAATATGATTCTGCGAAAACAGCTGCAGCAGGACCAGCATAGGGCTGGGCCAAACAGCCCCCCACCATTGCCAAGCCAATCACAGGCAGAGCGTGACTCGGAGGAGGAACAACCTGAGCCAGCCCCAGTAGGCAGAAGGAGGTGTGCCCAGTATGCCTTGGCCTTGGCAAAGCGGCAATGCATAGCACATACACTGGCTCAGTAGGAACCCAGGAAATGATACCTCTCTCTGACTCACACATATACTACAAGGGATGCCTAAGTTGACACAACCTGCTATCAAACATGTACAGGGAGTGTAGTATGTGCATCCAACATAGACAGCCCTGCAGCACCACCTGAGGCATGATTGCTATGTGTTAAGCAATGTAACACCATGTAGTATATGCAAACTTGATGACCCTGACTAACATCCTACCCTCACCAAGCATGATGCCACAATATGAAGACGAGATGATCAATTACAATAATTGGCTTAAGTATTGCTGTTAGTCAAAGGGGATCCAATGTGTGCCAGCCTGGGATGACATGCAGAGCAAGACACGATGCTCCACCTGCTAGGGATGGCATGCACCTATCAGTCCTGGCCTGTAGGATACTGGCAAAGGCTGATGTCACCCCCACTGTGCCTTGAATAGGTAAGGCTCAAAACACAAACCCACCTCCATAGATATCACAAGGGATAAGAACCTAGATGTAATGCTACCCAATGCCAGATGTCTAAACTGCAAGATGCATGCAGTCTAACCTCCCCTCAGCATGGAGAATGTTGATATCTGTCCTGTAACAGAAAACTGGGTTAAGGCTCACAAGAGCACCCTAACACTACCAGGTTACACCTCATACCGTGCTTTACAGCCCCAAAACATGGAACAAACTACAAAAGGAGGGTGACTAGCAATAATTGTCAAGGATAACCACACCCCCATGTTGGTACCACAACAAGAAGCAGCATGGATTATCCATGCTCAAGTAACAGTGGCTAAGACTGCCTGCCAGTTTGTAGCCTGCTACAGACTACCCTCCTAATGCCAGGAACTGCACTTGGCCTACGTTGGAACACATGAAAATATCAAGCTCTCCAAACAACATTATATTGGGTGACTGAAAATACTCAAACATAGACTGGGAGCATTATCCCAGCTCCAACACCCTAGGCCAAAGGTTCCTAGAATCCATAAACCAAAATGCTCAGGAACAACATACCACTCCCACAAGAGGGGTAAGCATACTGGATGTGATAATCAGCAACATGGGTACTCTATGGCCAGATGAGAAGTGTATTCCTCACTGGTAAGATCAGACCATAGAGTAATCACACTGGATATTCACATCCTGACCACAGTCCCTGGCCAGAAAACCACAGTGAAAAACATGTGTAAAGGAAATGTTGCACTCCTCCAAACTGATGTGGAATCCATTAAAGGCCCTGTGCCTGTGGGAAATATGGGCCACACCTCAGAACCCTTTATAAATGCATTCTATGAATACAGTCAGGAATGCATGGATTATGCAATCCCAAATAAAACCAAGGCCCAATACCATACAAGCAGGCATCTGGCATGGTGGACCACAGCCATTACCAAACCATGCAAGAGAATGAGGAAGTCACCACATGATAGAGCAAACCCAAAAAGGGAAGTCATCTCTGATCAGTATTATGGCAGTAAAATATGGCCAGTCATAAAATCCACTAAGGCCAGCTACAACAAGTTGACTCTGTGAATCTTGGGCAATGTTACACCTGCCCCATGTACACAGACAACCCCCTCCTCCCCCCAAGAAATACAAATATATGTGAGAGATGCAAGCACGTCTCCAAACTGGAGGCTGAGCTCCCTCAACTCAGTACTGTCTAAACTAGTCAGGAGGAGAAGGTAACCACACACACCACAAACCCACTCACATAGACCTATCACAACTGCAAACCAAAGACATAAACACACAAATACATTCCCGGAGGTTCTAATTAAAAAAACACCAAATCAACAGAGGCCTCCAAAGCAGACACCCAAGCAACCACTACCCCCAAACATAGCACATGCAACACATAGTACACAAAGTCAGTGTGCCAAACAGTCACATGCCTGATACACTTGTAATAGGTGACTCCATAGTCAGATACACTGATGTCCCGCTCACCAGACTGAACAAGGAAAAGGGTACAGTAAGCTACCTGTAGGCTGCTACAATCTGCCACATAACACAATCATGCAGGTCACTCCAAAGCAAGTACAAATATGACTCAGTCATTGTCCATGCTGGTGTGAATGACCTGAGATGTACCTCCCTGGACTACATGTAAAGAGACATAGAGGAGCTCTCCGATTATGTAGGCCAGGCCGGTATGACTCTGACCCTGAGAAGCATCCTACCCCCACCAAGAATGATGCCACAGTACAAATACAGAATGATCAGCTTTAACAATTGGCTCAATTACTGGTGTCATTCCAAGGGGATACAATGTGTGTCTGCTTGGGATGTCATGCTTGACAAGCCATGCTGCTTTGCCAGGGATGGCTTGCACCTGTCACCCCTGGGCATCTGGATATTGGCTAAGGCTCTTGCCACCTCCATAGTGCCTATTGTAGGCAAGGCTGAAAAGACAAACCCACCTCCCTAGAAAACATAACTGGAAAAAACATAAGGGTAATGCTGCTCAATGCCAGAAGTCTAAACCTCAAGATGCATTCTCTCGAGGCCCTCCCCAGTACGGAGAACATCGATGTCTGTGCAGTGAAGGTAACCTGCATCAAGGCTCCTGAGAGCACCCCAGCACTACCAGGTTATACCTCATATCATGCTTTTCGGCCCCAAAACCTGGGCCAAACCACAAAAGGAGGGGGAGTATCCATATTCAGCAAAGATGCCCACATGTCCAGGTTACTGACAATGCACGAAGCATCAGAGACCATCCATGTGCAACTAACTGCAGGCAAAACCGCTGTACAGTTTGTAGCATGCTACAGACCACCCTCTCAGACCCAGGAACACCACTCAGCCTTCCTGAAGACACTGGAGAGTATGAATGTCTCCCCAAATACCAAACAAGGTACTCACAAATCACCACATAGGTGGTAATCCATTACGTATGGAAGAGGTAATCAGGGACCCAGGGACACAAGTGGACAGTAACCCCACATGCAGAGCCCCTCACTGACTCTCTTCAACAGGAATCTTGCCAAGTGGATGGGAGATCGTAGATTTACACTGGGGTCTTCACTGTGTCACATCTAGACAGAGGCACAGTAAAGTAAACCCTAAATGTGCATAATATTCACATAGCAAAGGGTGGTGAAAGCCACACACACTCTGGCTAGGCTGATAAATGCCCTAGGGCAGATAGCCCAGTATGAACCTATGAACCTATGAAGATACAAATTGTACAGGACACTAAGGATAATCACAAGGCTTTCTTAACTGATGGTAGGAACCTTGTTGGGAATTCACAGATATGCTCTGAATTACCAAATATTACAAACAATACACCAAACCCACACACATTGCCAACATCCAACCTGACAGGTTCAGTGCAAACTCCCCCCCAAAAAAAATGACAAATATCTATCCCAGCAGAGTGCTGGCACCCTGACATTGCAGATGCTGAGGTAACAGGCAGCATCTTCAAAGCAAAACACACAGCATCAATGGTACGAGATGGTGTCCTGGGCTGTGTCCAGCATGAACTCCAAGAAGAATGGAACACCAAATAACACTACTGCTCAATTTCAGCCTTACCACAGGATATGTATCCAAAGAGCAGTGTACAGCAACAGTGGTCCCTCTCCACAAAGGTGCTGCCTCAATGGATACTGCAAACTATCACCCCAGAATCCTGACAAGCTTGGTCTGCAAAGCTATGGAAAGGATCATCATGGACCTCAGAAATAAAGATATTGGGGACCTACAGACACTGGACCCTACCCAGCATGGCTTTCTTAAGGGCAGATCCTGCCCCTTAAACATGTTTGACTCATTTGAAACAGTCATCAAGGCCATTGATGAGGGGAATGTGGTCCACACAGCCTATCTGGACCTTGCAAAAGCCTTCCATACAATACCCCACGTGTTCATTATAGATAAGCTCACCAGCTTAAATATAAACCCCTATGTCAGTAGATGGGTTGCAAACCAGCCCAAGGACAGAACTGACATGGTCAGAAATGCTGCAGCCATGTCAGACTACAAACCAGCTACAACTGGCATCCCACAAGGCTCGGTCCTGGGACCTCCCTTGTTTGGTATATATTTCCCATAGGTACAGGCCAACATGGAAGGACTGTGTCTGAACAAGTTTGCAGAGGACTACAAACTGGGCACCACCCTCCAGCTGACACAAGCATCCTACAAAAGGGCCACATAGAAACAGACAACTGGTGCCAGAGCCATGTCATCAAGCTAATTGCAGAAAAGTGTATAGTCATCCCCTGTGGATAAACAGTAAGTGGCCACCAATTACCACATAGGTGTTAACACATCAAGTACTTTAGAAGTAATAAGAGACCTGGGGACACAATTTGATATATATCTTGCATTTGACAACCATGTGGCTGTAGTGGTTACAGAAACATACCATATACCCACCTAATCATGAAGGTAGTCAGATCTAGATCACGGGAGGTCATCGTGCCTCTTCAGTCATCCTTCTTCAGCCTCACAATTGAGTACAATGGCCCCTGTGGGATGTACCTCAGCAGACACCTCCAGCAACTGGAAAGACCCCAAAAGTACCTCACCAGGAGGATCAAAGAGCTCGAACAGATGCCATGTGTTGCCTGATTAAACAAACTGCAGCTCCACACAGTGCCATACTGCCTGCCCAGAGGCAATCTGTGCCTGATGTATAAAGCCATGTCCAAGCTGGAATCAATGAACATGCTGCACCTTGTACAATCTGAATGCCAGTGAGCTATGCACATGAGAGACCTGAACCCCAGCACTGACATACATAGGACATGCTGTAGTGATTGATCCATAACCCAGAAGCTCCCTCCACTCTTGAGTAAACTCCCAGTACAGGTTAGCCAGAGAGTCCCTCATTGACTCTCCTCAACAGGAATCTTGATGAGTAGATGGGAGATGGTAGGTTTACCCTGGGTATCACTGTTATGTCACGGGTAGACAGAGGCACAGTATACTAACCTTGAAATATGTCATGTCAAAATCCAGTTACAATGTGTGTTGAAGGACAAACACACTCTCTGACTAGCAGTAGAAATGGCCTAGGGCACATTGCTAGTGTTTGTCAATGTCCACCAAAGTTGTGGAATACACTACCAATGTTGGACAAGCCTGGTTTAAGTAGTCCATATCGGAACAAAATGCAGCATGGTCATATGTGCACAACTGGCCCTTAACCAGTCTGGTGTGCTCACTATGAATATTTAAAGCAGTGATAAGACTGAAACTCAGGATACTGTCCACCACAGTGAAAGTACTGAACCAGTACACTATATGATATTACAGTGTTTGGTCAGTATGAAAGGATGTTGACAACTGTATGCAAACTATCCCATGGAAAAAACTATCCCATGGAAACCCTGCAGGCACAGTATAATCCCTGTCGGGTTCAGACACAAAGCAGTTGGGCAGTATGTACACAACATGACTCCCAACACACAGCTATAAATGTGAAATATTGTTGAAGTTCACACACAACCACAAATGTGGTGGACTGCAGATTTCAACATATGGAAAGCACACACTGGGCATGCTCGCACACTTTGATAAATGAGACATATGTCAGGCAACAAGCCATGGAATGCCTGAACTGGGCATGCTCACACACTTAGGCCATGTCTCAGTTTAGCAGTTGGCCACACATATCTGGTATTTGTATGTGTTAATCCAGGAACCAACCACAATACAGCAATCTGCCCAGTGCACACAGTTAAATGACTACAGGGACATAAGTTAAATAGTGGATCCCTCTCATATTCAAACATCTTCCACAGATACACAAGTTGTACATAGAAACAGGGAAAGCTATGGCAATAAAGACCTGCAAACAGTTTATCAGCAACAAATATTGTGCATCTGAAAATTAAACATATGGGTGTAGAGGTCAATACTAGGCTGTTTGCCCTAGGGAATACAGTGTGCTTGGCATCTGCCTCCCCAGTACAGTAGGCTACTGTGCCTCTGTAAAGTAGGTCACAGAAGGCACCATTTAAGGCTAGTGTGCTGTGCCTCCGTCAAGCAGGGACACAGTGGAGATCCCAGGGGTTGAATTTATATTGTCACAGCCATGTTTGAATCCTGCAAATGCTCAGTGTGTGTGTGTGGGTGGGGGGGGGGGGGGTTAGTGTGTGTGCAATTCTGTGTGAAAGAAATGTCCCTTTTGGCAACTAGAAGAACACACTGCATGATGCACATTCCTCTTTCTAAACACTGATGATGTCAGCACCCTATAAGTACAGCAGGAGCCACTTTTGAGATTTTAAGTATTTTTCCTCTGTTTATTTGCTACGTTTTTCTGCATAGCCGCCTATTTTGAACATTTTCTGGCTTGTTAAACTTGATTTCTGCATTAGTAACTGTATTTAGAGCACGACCTAGAGCTGTTTACTGAATTTCCTGTTTGCACTTATTTTTAAAATCGTTTTTTTCTCAAAACTTGCATTTTATCTGTCTTTGGCCTAGCACTCTTGTGTGGGGTCATTTACTGCACTGTTATAACTTGTTGAAACTTGTGAACCTCTGCTATCTCTGAAAAAAAACAAAAAAAATCTTGCTTTTTTCCCACTTTTCTGAGATGTAAAAAAGTTCAGTCACAGGCTTGCTGTTCTTGAACTGTTTGTAAGTTTCTGTGAGGCCATTTTTTGCTTGGGCTAAAGGGAAGTCTCTCTGTTGATCAGTGGCAGTGAAAAACATTGAGCAGCCTGCCTGCCCCTGTGGGAGTGGTTACTGACTTGAAACTGTAGTTTTATTGGCCATTTTGGGTCAATTCCAAAACTCCTTCATCTTCCTCTCTTAAAACCCTCTTTTTGCGGTTTTTGCTTGTGCATAGCGCAACAGCGGCAGTGCCGCCTAATTGGGTTTAAACTATTCCTGGCTCCACAAAGTCTGCTCTTCACTTTTCCCTTAGAACTGCTCTATCTCTCAATTTAAACACCATATTCTCATTCTAAGGCCCTTCACTGGTCCAATTAAGTAATCCTACAAGTTAGCACTATTAAACCATAAGCGCTACTTACTCTTATACTCTCTACGATTACCCTGTCCTCTATTGGTCCATCTTAAATTCAGTTTCCCTATATTACTCTAGCATGTCCAAAGGTCAGTCAATGGTTTCCTCTCCAGTCCAGCTGGTGAATCTGGGAATTTTGAGGCAATGTTACAACTGTCTCATGGACACGGACAACCCTCTCCTCCTCCAAACAGGTTCAAATATATGCAAGAGATGCAACTATTTAGCCAAACTGGAGGCTGAGCTCTCATCTCAAAACTGGTGTAACCAGTCAGGAGGAGAAGGTAACCTCACACAACACAATTCCAGTATCACATAGTCCCACCACATCAGCGAACCAAACACATAAATACACAAAAACATACTCGGAGGCTCTAAATAAAAACCTACCTAAGCAACAGAGACCTCCAAAGCAGGCATCCAAGCAAACGCTACCTCAAAACAAAACACACACAACACATAACCCACAAAGTCAGTGTGCCAAGCAGCCACAGCCCTTAAGGCTGAATAACACACCTGATACTCTTGTAATAGGTGACTCTATTGTCAGACACACTGACGTCCTGCTCACCAGGCTGAACAAAGAGAAGGTCACGGTGAGCGGCCTGTCGGGTGCTAGGATCCGCCACATAACGCAAGCACTCAGGTCACTCCAAAGCAAATACAAATATGACTCAGTCGTACATGCTGGTGTGAATGACCTGAGACGTACCTCCCTGGACTACATGAAAAGAGACATAGAGGAGCTCTCTGATCATGTAGCCCAGGCTGGTATGACCCTGACCTTGAGCAGCATCTTACCCTCACCTAGAATGATGCCACAGTACAAAGACAAAATGATCGATTTTAACAATTGGCTAAAATTTTGGTGTCATTCAAAGGGGATCCAGTGTCTGTCAGCCTGGGATGACATGCTTGACAAGCCACATTGCTTCGCTAGGGACGGCTTGCACCTGTCACCACTGGGCTTTCGGATATTGGCAAAGGCTCTTTCCACCCCCATAGTGCCTTTTTAGGCAAGGCTCAAAAGTCAAACCCACCCCCATAGACAGCACAAGGAACAAGAAACTAAGGGTAATGCTGCTAAACGCCAGAAGTCTTAACCTCAAGATGCACGCACTCGAAGCTCTCCTCAGTATGGAGAACATTGATATCTGTGCAGTGACAGAAACCTGGTTCAAGGCTCCAGAGAGCACCCCAGCACTACCAGGCTATACCTCATATCATGCTTTTGCCCCAAAACCCAGACTGAACCACAAAAGGAGGGGAGTTTCCATATTTATCAAGGATATCCACACCTCCAGGTTAGTGGCATTGCACGGCATCGGAGACCATCCATGTGCAACTAACAGTAGGCAAGACTGCTTTTCAGTTTATAGCATCCTACAGACCACCCTCTCAAAGTCAGGAATCCCACTCTGCTTTCCAGCAAACATTGGAGAACATGAAGATCTCTCCGAACACCATTATATTGGCGACTTCAACTACCCAAACATTGACTGGGAGCACTACTCAAGCCCCAGTACCTTAGCCCAAAGGTTCCTGGAAATTATAAACTCAAATGCTATGGAACAACTAGTCACCACTCCCACTAGAGCGCCAACATACTAGACCTGATCATTGCCAACATGGGGACTCTATGCTCCACACCAGAAGTATATACCTCATTGGTAAGATCAGACCATAAATTAATTTCACTGGATGTCCACATCCCGACCCCACCCCCAGCCCAGAAAACCACAGTGGAAAACATCTCTAAAGCGAACTTCTCACTTCTCAAAACCGAAGTGGAATCCTTCAAGGCCCCAGGGCCAGTGGAAACTACGGCCCAAACTGCAGAATCCTATATAAACGCATCCTACGGACATCTCCAGGAATGCATGGATCATGCTATCCCAAACAAAACCAAGACCCAATCATCCAAAGGCAGGCGTCCAGTCTGGTGGACCCCTGCCATAAATAAACTGTATAACAGAAGGAGGAAGCTACTACATGATAGAGCAAAATCCCTAATAGGGAAGGCATCTCTGATCAGTACTAGCAAAAAATTACGATCCCTCATAAAATCCTCTGAGGCCAGCTTCGAGAGAAAAATTGCACAGGACACCAAAGACAATCATAAGGCTTTTTTCAGTTATGTTAGAAACCTGGGATGCAACTCCCAGACTTGTTCTGAGTTGATTCTAAACGACAAAAAATACACTGAACCCACAGACATTGCCAATATCCTGGCAGACAGGTTCAGTGCAAACTTCTCCACCCCCTCCCCAAAAGAGCAAGTATCTATCCCGGCAGAGGGCTGCCTCCCAAACATCTCAGATGCTCAGGTGAAGGCTGCCCTCTCCAAAGCAAAAAACACTGCTTCCATGGGACCAGATGGCATCCCAGGTTGCGTCCTACATGAACTCCAAGAGGAACCAATCCCTCAAATAAAACAGCTATACAATCTCAGCCTCACTACAGGATATGTGCCCACAGAATGGCATACAGCAACAGTGGTCCCACTCCACAAAGGTGGAGCCTCTACGGACCCTGGAAATTATTGCCCCATAAGCCTGACTAGTTTAGTCTGCAAGGCTATGGAGAGGATCATCATGGAGCTCATAAACAAAGACATTGGGGACCTACAGACACTAGATCCTACCCAGTTCGGCTTTGTCAAGGGCAGATCCTGCCTTTTGAACCTGGTTGACTTCTTCAAAACAGTCACCAAAGCCATAGATGAAGGGAAGGTAGTCCACACAGCCTATCTGGACCTTGCAAAGGCATTTGACACAATACCCCACTCGGGCATCATAGATAAGCTATCCAGCTTAAATATAAACCCCTATGTCACAAGATGGGTCTCAAACTGGCTCAAAGACAGAACCCACAGAGTGAGAGTTTCTGGAGCCATGTCAGACTCAAAACCGGTCACAAGTGGCGTCCCACAGGGTTCTGTCCTGGGACCACTCTTGTTCGGTATATACTTTTCCGAGGTACAGGCAAACATGGGAGGACTATGGCTCACCAAGTTCGCAGACGACTGCAAACTGTGCGCCATAATCAACTCTCCAGCTGACACAAACATCCTTCAAAAAGGTCTCACAGAGACAGATAACTGGTGCCAGCGCCATGGTTTAAAGCTAAACGCCAAAAAATGTATAGTCATATCCTTTGGCAAAAACAATGTGCCCACAAATTACCACATAGGCGGAAACCCATTAAGTACAGAGAAAGTTATTAGGGACCTGGGGACCCAAGTTGATAGCAATCTCTCCTTTGAAAACCACATTGCCAAAGTGGTTAGAAAGACCTTCTACATAGCCCACCTCATCACGAAGGGTTTCACATCTAGATCAAGAGAGGTAATCGTGCCCCTTTATTCATCCCTCATCAGGCCCATCATAGAATACAATGCCCCTTTTGGGATGTACCTTACCCGACACCTGCAGCAATTAGAAAAACCCCAAAAGTATCTCACCAAGAGGATCAAGGGTCTCAAACAGATGCCACATGCTGCTCGGTTAAAAAAAACTCCAGCTCTACTCAGTTGCATACCGCCTACTTTGAGGCGATCTATGCCTGACATACAAAGCTATGTCAAATCCAGAATTAATGGACATGCTCCACCTCAGTAAATCTAAATCCCTTAGAGCTACATGCTCGAGGGACTTGAACCTCAGCACAGAAATAAATAGAACTTGCTGGAGGGACAGGTTCATAACCCAGAGGCTCCCTTCGCTCTGGAATAGAATTCCAGTTCATGTGAGGCTGAGCACCTCACTGAATCTCTTCAAGAAGAATCTCGATAGGTGGATGGGGGATTGTAGGTTTGTCCCAGGGATTACTCCCGTGTCACTATTAGACAGAGGCACAGTAAACCAAATGTTAAAAAGGGCACAGTATACTCAAATCAAGGGGTGGCGTAAGCCATACAGAATCGGGCTAGGCTTATAATTGCCCCAGAGCAGATAGCCTAGTATGAACCTATGAACCTATGAATCCTCCCAGTAATTTGAATCACACGCTCTGCTAGTGCGTCTCTCCCAAGTGTCATAACATAGTTAGGTAAGGGTTTGAATCCTGCAAATGCTCAGTGTTTGGGTGTGGGGGGTTAGTGTGTGTGCAATTCTGTGTGAAAGAAATGTCCCTTTTGGCAACTAGAAGAACACACTGCATGATGCACATTCCTCTTTCTAAACGCTGATGATGTCAGCACCCACTAAGTACAGCAGGAGAAAGGAAACCTCTCAGTAATGTGAATAGTGTGCTCTGCTAATGCATCTCTCCCAAGTGTCATAACATAGTTAGATAGGGGTTTGAATCCTGCAAATGCTCAGTGTGTGTTTGGATGCGTGGGGTTAGTGCGTGTGAAAGAAATGTCCCTTTTGGCAACTAGAAGAACACACTGCATGATGCACATTCCCCTTTCTAAACACTGATGATGTCAGCACCCTATAGGTACAGCAGGAGAAGAGAACCCTCCCAGTAATGCAAATAGCACACTCCACTAATGCGTCTTTCTCAAGTGTCATAACATAGTTAGGTTGGGGTTTGAATCTTACAAATGCCATGTGTGTTTTTGTCACACAGTTTGTCCATGTGTGTAGGGTGTTACTCTTAATATTGTATGACATAGATCATATCAGTAATGTCAATGCACATGAGGTATGTGTGTGCCACATAGACATATGTACCTGTGACCTTAAATAGTTCCCATGTGTGAAGCCTGCCTCATGTGAATACATGTAATTTGCATTACACAACTTTATGACTGTGGTTTTCTGTGCAGGGGCTGCATTTGGTATGTGAATATACAGTGAGAGTAGTCTATGGTGTCATCTTACCAGCTTGGGATACACTTCTGGTCTGGAGCATATAGTCCACATGTTGGTGATGAACAGGTGCAGCATGTTTTCCCCTCTTGTGGGAGTGGTAACAAGTTGTTCCATAGCAATTGAGTGTATGGATTCTAGGAACTTTACACCTAGGGTGTTGGAGATACAGTAATGCTCCCAGTCTATGTGTGGGTAAATGAAGCTGTCCAATATATTGTTGTTTGGAGACACCTGCAGATATTCATGTATTCTTAAGTAGGCCAAGTGGGTTACCTGGGTTTGGGAGTGTGGTGTGTAGCAGGCTATGAACTGGAAGGCAGTCTTACCCACTGTTAGTTGCACATGGATAGTCTCTGATGCTTCCTGCTGTGCCACCCACTTGGAGGTGTGTGTATCTTTGATGGATATTGATACTCCCCCTCCTGTTCTGTTTCAGTGCAAGTTTTGTGGCCGACAAGCATGGTATGAGGTATAACCTGCCAGTGCTGGGGTGCTTTTGGGGGCTTTGAACCAGGATTCTGTTACTGCACAGATATTGATGTTCTCCATGCTAAGGACAGTTTCCAGTGCATGCATCTTGAGGTTTACACTGCTGGCATTGAGTAGCATTACTATTAGTTTCCTATCCCTTGTGATACCTATGGAGGTGGTCTTGTCTTTTGAGCCTTGCCTAAAAAAGGCACTAGGGGTATATCAAGAGCCTTTGCCAATATCCGAAAGCCCATGGGTGACAGGTGCAAGCCATCCCTAGCAAAGCAGTGTGGCTTGTCGAGCATGTCATCCCAGGCTGACAGGCATTGGATCCCCTTTGAATGACACTGAAACATAAGCCAATTGTCTAAATTGATCATCTTGTCTACATATTGTGGCATCACTCTTGGTGAGGGTAAGATGCTACTCAAGGTCAGGGTCATACCAGTCTGGGCCACATGCTCAGAGAGCTCCTCTATGTCTCTTATCATGTAGTCTAGGGAGGTACGTCTCAGGTCATTCACACTGGCATGGACACTGACTGAGTCATATTTGTACATGCCTTGGAGTGACCTGTGTGCTTGTGTTATGTGGCAGATCATAGCGCCCGACAGGCATCTCACCGTGACCTTCTCCTTGTTCAGCCTGGTGAGAGGGACATCAGTGTACCTGACGATAGAGGCACCCATCACAAGTGTAGCAGGTGTGTTGCTTAGCCTTACATGCTGTGACTGTTTGGCACACTGGCTTTGTGAGCTATGTGTTGCACGTGTTCTGTTCTGGGATAGCGGTTGCTTGTGTGTCTGCTTTGGAGGTGTCTGCTGCTTAGGCAGACCTTTATTTAGAGACTCCAAGTATGTTTTTGTGTGTTTATTTGTTTGGATTGCTGTCGTAGTAGGTCTATGTGAGACTGGAATTGTAGTGACTGTGGTTTCCTTCTCCTCCTGACAGGTTTTGCCAGTACTGAGCTGAGAGAGCTTAGCCTGCAGTTTGGATATATGGTTGCATCTCTCACATGTGTTGGAAATTGTTGGGAGGAGGAGAGGGTTGTCTGTGTAAATGAGGCAGTTGTAACATTGCCTCTGGATTCCCAGATTCACCAGCTGGACCATGGAGGAGATTGACAACTGACCTTTGAACATGGTAGGATAGTATTGTGAACTCCTTTATAATTAACAACAAAAAGGGCCAATGGGGAACAAGGTACGCAAGGTGAGTTTGTGAGGGTGTAGTGCTTTTAATTTGTTACTGCTGGCATATATAAATGCTTTAGTGAGCAAGTTCCAGGTAACTCAAATGCAATGTGTTACAGGTAACTTAATTGCATAATTGACAAACACTAACTTTCTGTCAAGTGAAACAAGGACATACGTACAGTAAGCAATGCACATGTCACTAGGGATCCACAGAGGTGCTGTAAAGCTGCGTCTCAGGTGGAATTAGTGTTTCAGGGAAATAACAAGCAAACAAGCATACAAACAAAGCTACAACCAGCAGGCATGGATCTAGTCTATGCTACAGCAAACAAGGTGTACCAATTTCAGTAAGAAACAGTTCAACTATGCAGGCACTATAAGCCTTTAGCCAGAAATTCCCAGCTCAGACGGGCAGAGTCCAGCCTCTCCTCCCACAAGAGTGCAGACCATGAACCCTCATAATGTCAAATAACTGGCCTGAAGCCCAAGTGCTTAAACCAGAACTAATACACATTTATAATGACAGACACTGAGCCCTCAATCAGCAGTTCCCAACTTAGTAGGCTGTATGCTACCTGTCCTGCCACCGCAGTATCCTTGACATTTAATGAGACTCACCTCCTGTCATAGTTAGTTGTGTGTTTTGGGGCTGTCAGGCATGGTATGAGGTGTAACCTGGTAGTGCTAGGGTGCTCTTGGGAGTCTTGAACCTGTTGTCTATTACTGCACAGATATCAACATTCTCCATGCAGAGTAGAGGTTGTACTGCATGCATCTTGCCGGTTTACATGTCCACCATTGAGTATCATAACTTCCATTTTCTTATCCCCTGTGCTACCTATGTAGGTGGCCTTCTGTTTACAGCCTTACCACCAGAATGCAAAGATGTGCAGACATTACACTATGGTAATTAATAGGGGTGTACCAAACAATACAATGACAATCATACTGTTAATGCATCAGGCATGCTGGGATATACCCACAATGATATCATTACACTGGACAGTTGACAACATGATAATATTACTACACATCTATGTAGTCACCCTGTGCATCAGCACCATGTTAACCGGTCCTGCATCGATGTTACAGATTGCAGGAGGTGGCACAGTTTCATCATATGCACAGGGTGTGTACTTGGTATGCCTGAGTCTGCCACTGATACAACCAATCGACATGTATGTGTGTGTGTGTGTTAGTGAGGGACAACCGTAGAAGATGGGGCAATGTTGATGCAGTGTGTGCGTGTATGTGTTAGCCCTAGGTGTTAGCATTATGCATGTGTGTATACATGCACACAGTTCCACCTTGTGGCCGCCATATACGGGTGTTTGTGGACAGCCACAGACTGTACCTGCCAGGTTGTACAGATCACTGTCTCTGGCCACGGACACGGTACCTGTGCCTGGCAGGGGTGCTACGGACAGTATCAGGTATTAAGCCTGACTGGGTACTGTCATCAGAGGCAGGTGGTTGTTGACTGGAGACATGTCCCTGCTGGGACTGTCCAGAGCCACGTGCATGTGGTCTCCTAGGGCGGTCTGATGACAGCACAGACCCAGCATTGCTGGGGCTGGTACTGGCACTATGGGAGCGGCCGCGAGTTTGTTGTTGTCTGCGATGACTGCCAGCTGCTGCTGTTGCTGGCATTCATCCACATCAATGCCTCAACCGTCCTGCGTTGCCCTGGCTCATGGACATGTAGATGTGGAACAGATCTAATGAGTCCCCCCAACGTCTGTCAATGACCTCGGTGAAATTACGGATGGCAGCCGCAATGTCATGCATAGTGTCATTCAGAGCAGTGCGATGTGCTCTCAGCTCCCTCAGACCCTGTCTCATGTACCGTTCCATACATGACTGTGCCTGCATTACAGCCCGGAACATAGCTGAGGTTGAAAGACCTCTGTGGGCACGTCTGAGAGGGGCAGTATGACCACGGATGTTCCCACGAGAACCCCTGGACATCTGCCTGTGTGGGACCATGTCAGGACTCTGGCCATAGCTGCTGTGAGGGGATGCATGTGCCACCAACACCACATTACCCTGGTCAATGCTCACTGTATGCTGTCCATCACCTAGGGATATTGGTGACAATGGATGTATTGGCAGGATGACTGTGCGTATTGATGGGGTTGACAGCTGTGTACTGTCGATTGGCTGACCAACAATGGACCCTGGCACACCCCCCTGTGCCATTACACAGGTATCATCATTATCACTATCCCCAGCAGCAGATTCAGGTTCCCTGCTGCACACCACCAGAGCAGCACCAGAACATGTGAGAAGAAGACAGGAAACACAGTTTACAATGTGTACACAATGTTACCACACATGCACACATGCACACATGCGCACATGCACACATGTGCACATGCACACATGCACACATGCACACAAGCACACATGCACACTCCTCAGTACATGAGATACAAACACACAGACACAGACACACCTGCAATCACACACATAGCAATACCATTTTAGGGTATTATTACTATTACTATCATTAGTATTAAAGGATTGTTATTACACACTCACCAGCATGGATTGGCTGCCTTGCTGTTACACCAGAGGGACCTGTACAAATAAGACATTCATTGTCAGTGGGCACAATTGTGCCATTGATACTGTGAGTATGATACAGTTCCGTAGTACAACAGTTGGCTTTCACAGGTCTACTGCCGATATTGAGAATATCATTCTTGCACAATAATTACCAGGATAATAGCTACAAACACAGTACACACCTCACACATGCATAAACTACCAATGTAGAGAACAATCAACTATAGATATGGCATGTTACCTGCACGCTCCAAGTCCTCCTGCTGGGTGGCTCCAGCCTCCATCATTACACATGTGTGCGGATGTTGTTGTTGTTGGGCTGGAGCCACAACACTTAGGAGGAGCCCCTCCAGTCTGGTGAGGGGGGGTGTATAGCCGCCCCACCACCTGTGGCAAGCTGTTGCCTGTGGATATCAGACGCACGCTGATGGACATTTCTAATTAAATCACTGCAGTGATGGCGTACCTGCTCATATGTCCGGTTGTGCATGCCTATGTCATTTACCCGACAGACAAGGTCTTGCCACAGGGCAGCCCTCTCCTGCTGGTTCTGGCTGGTGCGGGAAAAGAGTGTGGCAAAATCCCGCAACAGGCTCTGGTGTATCTCCTCTTCCTCTGCAGCAGAGTACGTGGGATTGCGCTGGTGCACCATTGCCCTGGAAGGAAAAGAAAAATATGTGAGCAAGTGATATGGCACACATAAAACTCTACTGTAGTGATATCACTGAACTGCCATATATAGCATCTGTCTGTCTATTGGGGGATACACATGTAAATGACCACATATCAGTGCTCAGCCGACAACTTTGTGACAGCGCCTGGCACACTCCATACAACAAACAAGTATACTCCAGCAGTCGGCACACTGTTTGAGGTCCAATGCACAGCCTCACACTGGGGGTTTGTATCAAGGTAATGTATGGGGAACATTGTCAACCCATGCAATGCATGCAATGCACAGTACAAATGTCACTGGTAATGCACCGTAGTCTTTGTTGCCATAACCATACCTACACCACAGTCACATACAGGGAACCACAGCACAACATATGGCAATGTAGTATGTTTGTATCCCAATACCTGACACATCTTTCTCTGGCCTCACACCAAGGACACACACTACCATGACAGACACAAAGTCATGCTGAGCAATCACACCATTACAGACCTTGCACACATTCAGTGGCACACTCATTCCACCTCACATCGTTGGTATTGCAATGAGTACATGTGTGTGTGCATTGTGTCATAGGCAAGTAGTATGCTATTGGGCCTGGGCTGACAGCAGCATACTGTTATGCTACCCTGCCCCTTGGGACACATGTAATGTGGTTGTACTTGCTCCTGTCAAACAGTTACACAGGGTGACTCATATGGCATATTACCTATCTGCATAACATTCAACAGCGGTATGTCTGACATCTACTAATGGGGAGCCTTGCTTCTTAATGCTGGGTGATTTACTCCAGGGTATGGCTTATTTGTGGGTAGGAACCTGTACCTCCACCATGTGCTCTTTACTGCGGTGCCAAGGATGACAGACATAGGTCATTTATGCTGGGGATATTGTGAGGTGTTACCATGGTTGTTGTACAACTGTTATGGGTGTGACTTAACTATGTATATCCAGCAGTGGTAACCTCTATGTCGGTAGTTTGAGAGGCACTCTATCTGTGGTTTTGTCAGTCACTCTGCATAGGTAATGTGTTTGAGGGCATTATCACTGTTTGTTATGTATGACTGTGTCCTTCTCCCTTTCTGTAGTTGTCATGGGAGGTACATACCATGTAGGACATTGTGAGGTGTAGAGGGGTACAGTGACCTACATTTCACTAGCTGACACACCATTTCTGCTGACATGTACCATGTACAGGTATTACAAACTGATGTGCCACTGTGAATATCAAAGGGGAGGCTATTGTACACTTGTTTCCCATGTTCCCTCCTGACACATCCAGTAGTAGGCAGGCAACCACATATGTGGTGATTAGTGGTGTAAGTGTTTTGGAATGGGGTATGGTACTCCTGTATCCACACTGGTGTTCAGTACATGCCTTTGTCACCAGGCACCTGTTGCAATACATCTGCACACATGTGCCTCTCTCAGTATATATATATCTATCTATATATATATATATATATATATATATATATACATATATATATATAAAGAGAGAGAGGGGGAGAGAGATAGAGAGAGAGAGATATTCATATACATACATATCTGTAGACATTCATATCTGTCTGTATATGTGTATGTATCTATATATATATATATATATATATATATATATATATATATATATATGTATGTGTCTATTACATAATATATGTATATACATATTCTATCCATCTATCTATATATGTTCATAGGTTCATAGGTAGGTACTAGGCTATCGGCCCTAGGGCCCATACAAGCCTAGCCAATAAATGTACCCTGGCTTTCGCCACCGATGAAAGGTATTTTCCTATGCCCCTGTCGAGCAGAGCCACAGAAGTGATCCCCGGGGTGAATTTCCCATTTCCCATCCAATCATCAAAATCTTTCTTGAATAGTGCTAATGAGGAGCTCTGTTTGACATAGATAGGTAGTCTGTTCCAGAGTATGGGAAGTGTCTGGGACAGGACTCTATCCCTCCAGCATGTTCTGTTTATTGTGGTGACAAGGTTAAGGTCCCTAGAGCATGTAGCTCAGAGGGATTGGGATTTCTTTAAGTGGAGCATGTCCAACAGCTCTAGGTTTGACATAGCTGTGTATGTTAGGCAGAGATCACCCCTGAGTACGCGATATGCTATGGAGTCAAGCTGTAGTTTTTTGAAACGGTCTGCATAGGGCATCTGTTTGAGGCCAGTAATCCTCTTTATGAGGTATTTCTGTGGTCTTTCCAGTTGTTGTAGTTGTCTTGTGAGGTACATACTAAAAGGGGCATTGTACTCTATAATGGGTCTAATAAGTGATGAGTTGAGGGGAACAATGACCTCTTTTTTCTGGATGGGAATCCTTTTGTGATGAGATGAGCCACGTAGAAGGACTTCCCGACCACTGTGGCAATTTGATTATCAAAGGAGAGACTACTGTCCACCTGTGTCCCAAGGTCTATTATCACATTTTCGGCATTAAGTAGACTACCAACTATGTGGTAGTTCATGGGTACAGAGTTTTTACCAAAGGGGATGACAATACACATTTTGCCATTGAGCTTCAGGCCATGGCTTTGACACCAGGTATCTGTCTCAGTGAGGCCCTTTTGTAGTTTGCCCACATCGTTAGGAGTTGCGATTATGGCTCCTAGTTTACAGTCATCTGCAAACTTTGTTAGCCGAAGACCTTCTGTGTTGGCCTGCACTTCAGAGATGTAGATACCAAACAGGAGAGGACCCAGGACTGAACCCTGTGGTACTCCACTTGTCAGTGGTCTGATGTCGGATTTGGAATATGCTACTTTCACAGTGTGGGTTCTGTCCATGAGCCAGTTGGCAACCCATCTTATGACATAGGGATTTATACCTAGTTTAGTGTGCTTATCTATAATTCCAGAGTGGGGGATGGTGTTGAAAGCCTTGGTGAGATCTACATAAGCTGTGTGAACCATTTTACCATCATCTATGGCTTTGGTGACTGCTTCAAAGATGTCAATCAGGTTTAGGAGACATGATCTGCCTTTTACAAATCCAAACTGAGTAGGGTCCAGAGTTTGGAGATTACCAATGTCTTTGTTTATGAGTTCCATGATGATTCATTCCATGGCCTTGCAGACCAGGCTTGTCAGGCTAATGGGGCGGTAGTTACCGTGGTCTGTCGTGGTTCCCCCTTTGTGGAGTGGGATGTGTTGTGGTGCGCCATTCAATGGGTACAAAGCCTGAGGTGAGGCTATGATTGAACATAGTACTACGGTAGAGTGCCAGTTCATTCAGTAGTTCGTGTAGAACGCAGCCTGGGATATTGTCAGATCCCATGGATGCTGTGTTCTTGGCTTTGGAGAGTGTGTTTATTACCTGTGCAGCAGTGATTATAGGAACTTTGCATTCTTCCAGTATAGAGATGGGCCCTCTAGGGGGTGAGAGGGGGGTAAAGTTAGCACTGAACCTATCTGCCAGGATGTTGGCAATATCAGTTGGTTCTGTATATTTAGTGCCATTATGCTGTAACTCAGAGCAGATCTGAGTGTTCCCATTTAGATTCTTGACATAGCTATAGAATGCTTTGTGGTTGTCTTTAGAGTCAGTGGCAATTTTGTTTTCGTAATTAGCTTTGGGGGATTTTATGAGGAATCTCAGCTTCATACTGAGGTTGACCAGGGAGTTCCTCCAGTCATGGGAATTTACTTATGTTTGCACCAGTTTCTTTCTTCTGTTGTAGAGTTTGTTTATGGCAGAGGACCACCAGACTGGCTTCCTTTGTCTGGAGGATAACATCTTGGTTCTATTAGGGATAGCATGATCCATGCACTTGTGTAAGTGCTTATACAGTGCATTTGTGTAGGATTCGGCAGTCATACCTCTATTGTCCGTCTGCATGGGTGTCATGAAGTTTGGCACTTCTGTCTTAAGAAGTGTGAAGTTGGCTTTTGAGAAGTTTGTTACGATGGTTTCCCTAATTGGGGCTGGGGGTGGGATGTGGATGTCTAGGCTGATTACCTTGTGGTCGGATCTGACCAACGAGGAATTGACCTCTGGTGTGGAACACCGGTTTCCCATGTTGGTGATGACCAAGTCTGGGATATTGCTGCCCCTGGTGAGGGTGTGAATAAGTTGATCCAAGGCGTTGGTATTTATGAATTCTAGAAAACATTGAGCAAAAGAGTTGGTACAGGAGTAGTTTTTCCAGTTAATGGTGGGGTAGGTGAAATCGGCCATTATTAGGGTGTTGGGTTGTACCCAATACTTTCCAGTGTATCATGAAATGAGGGGTGTGAATCCTGGGGCATGATGGTGGGTCTGTAGCAAGCTACAATTTGGATTGCGGTCTTGCCCAGAGTTAGTTGCACTTGGATAATCTCAGATGCATAATGCTGTGCTACTAGCCTGGAGGTGTGGATATCCTTAATGAATATGGACACACCTCCGCCTTTAGTGCTTCTTTCTGGGTTAGGTGGCCAAAAGGTGTGGTATGAATTGAAGCCTGGTAATGCAGGGGTGCTCTCTGGAGCTTTGAACCAGGTCTCTGTCACTGCACAGATGTCACAGATGTCACCGTTTATGGTGGTGAATTTGTCATTTGAACCTTGCCTGACAAAGGCACTATAGGGGTGGCAAGAGTCTTAGCCAGTATCCGGAATCCTGAGGGCGACAGGTGCAGGCCATCTCTGGCAAAGCATCATGGACTGTCGATCATGTCGTCCCAGGCAGACAGATGCTGGATCCCCTTGGAATGACACCAGAAGCTTAGCCATTTGTTGAGGTCAATCATTTTTTCCTTGTACTGTGGTATCATTCTGGGTCTATCTATTTCTACATCCCTCTCTATCTATGTATACATATATACATATTATATATAGATACATATATAAACATACATACATATACATATAATATATATATATATATATATATATATATATATATATATATATATATATATATATATACAGACTGCTAACACATATGGAGGGTTCACAGTATGTAGACTATTACATTATTAGTTTACATTACCTTTGTTGGACACTGCTATTTTTGATGGCTTGCTGCTGGTTAGCCTGCTGTTCTGTATTGTTTTATTTTCGGCTGTCTGTGTCTCTTATTTGTTTCTCTCTCTCTCTCTCTCTCTCTCTCTCTCTCTCTCTCTCTCTGTCTCTCCCTCCGGCTGTTGCAATGAAAGTATTGCATGTGTGGACTGGGAGTACAGGCTGCTTTTGTAGGTATATGCGGATGTGCATGTGATGGCCTCTGCACCAATTGTTAGCCAGCATTTGCTAATTGCATGCAGCCTGCTGTGTGGTAATTGCAGTTCTCACTGTGATTTCAGGACAGTGCTATAAAATGTTAGGTGAGGTAGGCGTAGCCCTTTCAGATTTTCAAGGTGGGGACCATGCTGGTATGCTGTGGACACTGTTGTGTGAGCGTAAAGGTTGGCATGTCTCTCATATTTCAGGCTGTGTTGTAGGCACTGACATGCATGTTGTACTGACACCTGACTATTGCTTCCTCCAGTTTATTCTTCTCAGTGTGTATGTTAACTGACACCTAATAATACTAATACTGTTTAAATGGGAGTATGTGCTTTCCTGTGGGACTTGTGGAGTAACTGGTTTACAGCAGTGGCTCTTGCAATTTGTTGCTATGGCTTCACTATTTAGCCTTTACATTCACTCCTTGAAGGCCTGCTAGGTGTCTTTACTGGAATGTGTTGCTATGGCTTTCCTATTTTCCATTCACATTCACTCCTTGTAATGCTTGCTATATTTCTTTCAGCAGCAATTCCTTATATGTTTGTTGTGGTTTGGTGGTACTGCATGCAGTCTGGTCTGGCCAAGGTGTCGGGCTTGACACCTACAAGGGTATTTTATTTTGCTGCTGAGCAGTAGTGGCGCCTTGTACTTTGTACTAACAGTTATGGATAGGCGGCACATGCAGTGCTTGTAAACTGCTATACTGCCCTTCTGTTATTAGTCGGATACCTCCTTTGATATTTGTGGGTTGTACACCTACATGTGGGTGTGCTTGTGGAAGCTATTCTACAGCTATTCACAAAGTGTGTGACAGCAGACAGAATGATATGCCTGTGAGTTTGTGACACTTGCAGGCCTCAGATACTCTCAGGTGTATCTTTTATCAGCCTCAGGGAATGGTTCATATCAGTGGGATACACCCGTGATATATTTCAGATATTCTGCAGTTGCGACTGTGGGGTATTTTGAGCATGTGTATTAATACACCATTTCTGACATGCAAGTAGTGCATACTTTCAGTAGTTGACAGTTACCATTACGTGGGATAAAACACTTTTCTGCCTACTGTTAGTACATTTCACAGGGAGTCAGTGGGGCACAGTTAACATTTGTTTTCAAATCAGGAACATCCATGTAAATCAGTCACAGTTGCGAGGTCTGGCCTCTTACCTGTTCAAATATGGCAGCATTTATCCTTCTCTGATAGTGTGTGTGGTTTGCAAGATTCTACTGTCACATTATTACCTACTAGCTACCGACTAGCATGGCTGCTTCTCTTATCACACTAATGTTATACAAATCCACAAGAATTGCCAGTAAAGATACAAGAAAAGCTTTGTGTAATAGCCTTCCTATATTCCCTCTACATTCAGTCCTACTATTTCATGATATATTGCTTTCAGCACAAAGTTCTGGTATATCAGTCATGGCTTAGTGGTAAGTCATGCAGACTAGTGTTGCCAAGGTCCTGGGTTCAAGATTGGCAGAGGAATTTTATTTTGCTGCTGAGCAGACTACAAGCCTTGTCATTCAGAGTGACTAAGGCACTTTTAAGCAGTTGTAAGCAGGTTAGCGCTGGTTTGCGTGGAGCTCACGCATGCGCACTGTCGCTTAGCTTCAAGCACACATGCTTAGCTAAGCGCACACAAGCGCACACCTGCTTACTACTGCTTAAAACCGTTTACTCTCGCGCACACCCGCGCTAATTTCTTTGAAAGAAAAGAAAATGGGGAGATAGGAAAGTGGTGAAAAAGGGGGCACAAAGAGGGTAGGACAGTAGGAAAACAAGCTCGGGATTTGCAGGAAGGATGTAGGAAAGGCCCATAGCTGCCCATTTTTTATCAGCAACAGCTGTGCATATATCTGTAATTTGGTGTGAAATTTGAAACCTTCCACCCCTGAGAGAGGGGTGAGGACAACAAAATATGTTGTACAGCCAATTGTAATTTCCACTTCACATGTCCAGCAGACATGTCTGCAAAATGGGCAGCTATGTGTGAGGCGTAATTTTTTTGCGGGAACAGAGTGCCTTTTTTTTTTTTTCAGGTGAGAGTGGAATGTGAGGTACAGGAAGTAGATATATTTGGGGAGGTAGGTAGGGGAGGTTAACAGACAAGACAAACAAGATGCATACAGGGGCGGAGTATGACACGTGGGGGGGCACAATTGACGGGGACGGATGTTGGGCTATCGCAAGCCCATGAGCCCACAGATGGCAACAGTGGAACTGAGATCCCCACCCATGGGCAGTTGCCACTGTGCCTTCACAGCCCAGGACAGGGCTGTGCTGGGGACTGTGTAGGAGGGGCAGCAGGGACACCCGTGACTTGTGCCACCTGAGCCTCAAGCTGGCGTAGGGGTTCAAGCACAGACTGCCTGATCTCGCTACGCACCACAGACCGGACACTTTGGAGGGTGAGTGGACGGTCTCCTCCGGCCACGCTTGCAGAGGGGGGACGAGCCCCATCCCCTGCAGCGCTTCCACCCAAAGATGGCACAGGGCCACCGGAGGAGGTTCCAGCCTGGGCACTAGTGCCAGGTGCACTCGCCAGCTGAGGTGGAAGAGATGGGTCCGCTGGAACCCGCCTTCCCTGTTGTCCTATGTTTAGAAATATTTTATGACATTTTGGGTTAGTAACAAACAATACCATTCAAAATTAGTTGTAACAGCATGCATCAGTATTCCCATTAACCAAACACCCATGAATTCCAAACATTGAACAGCAAGCATAACACATGCATATTTTGAACAACAGTACACAATCCAACAGCATGCAAGGTGATGGCAACAGGCCATCAGGTTTGGATATGTGAACAGGGCACATGCAGCAACATACATGCAAATATGTTTGAACCAACAGGACAAATGTCCATAGGAATTGATTGTGAATACACATACCCAGTTTGTTGTGGAATGGCATTATTTGTGAATATAGGGTAGGGTGAAGAAATATTTCATTAACAACTTCAACTACACATACATATGCTATACATCTCTAGTAGCTGCAGATATATATACCCTACAGGTCTTAGTACAGTTTCCTATATGTAACCTTAGGAATGTTGGTGATGGGACTGTTACTGCTACATTAATATACATTGCATTTTTATTCATACACATTTCATATCTGGCTATGTTCAGGTACAGCATCCTGCTACATTTCATTTATATGGCTCTAGACAACTGTGAATGTTCATTATTTCATACAACCATACTATCTCCATATTGCAAGGGTACAGCAACATATACAAATTGTGGGACAGACACATTCCAGCTTCAGTACTTTATTTCAAACATTTCACTTTTTGGTTGTGGTTGTCTCATTCATTTCATTATGTACTGACTGCAGTATACTTTATTCAGACGTTATAACAGCTTTCTTGGTCGATTCATACCTCTTTCTCACACTCTCACTTGTTTTATTTCTACAATTCCAGATGGTACTTTATTCTAGGCGTTATTAACATGTCATACTTGATTACAACAATCCTTTCCAACAGACTCACTTGTTTCATATGGCAGATTTTCTAAGGGGATGTATTTCACACATGTCTATTATCTTTAGCTTGTTTACCACTGATTTTCAGGCTGCTGCAGGTTATCTGATATTACACTTCAGGTGGGTAATCACTATTTCAGACTTGTTTACTTTTTATTTCTGGATTACAGGCTGCATCACTTATCTAATCATACAGTACTAGCAGAATCTTTCTTCTAGTGTTATTTGAACTTTATTAATATGTAACTACAGTGAACTCTTTTACAAGCTGTCTCACTTATATTGTATAACAATTACAGAAATATAATTACTAACCTGCCTGGTGGCGCAACCGCTCCAGCCTATCACCATAGGCTCGCCGATTTGCGGAACGCACACCTGCAGCTGTAATATAAATGAAGTAATATTGGAACATACATCTCTATAATATCAGCTAGGATAATTCCTTACATACATAATTGCATGGATACTTACTCAGTAGTGGGGCGTTGGGCATTTGCCGGGCCTCCTGGATCCAACGGTTCAGTTGGTCCTGCTTCCGTCTCTTCAGGTCCGCATGGTGGTGACAGACCTGTTCACCAGTCCTTGGTATGCCTGTGGCACTGGTGAGATTATGTGCCAACCGGTTCCACACCTCTGCCTTATATGCACCCCACAGAACCTGGCCCTGCATGAGTTGAGCCTCATGATCGTGGACTAGGAGCCAAACCATGTATTTGGACTCCTCAACACCCCACCTCTGTGCTCGAAAGTGACTACCCTCTCCTACACCTGCCATCCTGACTGCAAATAGGTTCCACAATCAGTTATGCTGTGTATTCCCGCCTGTGGGGCTTATATATGCCGTTTTTCCCGCACTTATCTGTGATTGGCCATTTTGGAATTGTATCAGCTTCACAAAACCTGCTTTGTCATGCTTCTATTTCCATTCATTCCTATATATATGCTAATACTGCATTTTTCAGTACAGCTGTCATGGCTTAGTGGTTCAGTACTTTGACTATGATGCACAGTATCCTGGGTTCGAGCCTGGGCATTGCTTTTTTTTATTTTACTACTGTCTAGACAGGCTAGGAGGTGTGTCTGTTTAAAGGCGGCTTTGATACAGGTTGCTCAACGTTGCCCGCCGATAAGCCGGTTGGCGCGCTGCGCAGCTCCGCCAAACGGGTTACGGTGGTTAACACATTATTTGGCTATGAGCACGCATATTATGCTGTGTGAAATGTTGCGCAACTACGGGCACACACTTTCAGAGTGTTAAAGCACTGCTCACCTCCGGGCACTCATATTACACCTGTTAAACCACTGGTCACCTGCGGGCAAACATACTCAGCTTGTTAGAGCGCTGCTCAGCTATGGGCACTTATAAAATATTTTATTTTTTTATTGTGTCAGATTTCTTCATAAAAACATGGCCCATTTCATTGCATTTTACTTAAATTATAATTGTATATATATATATATATATATATATATATATATATATATATATATATATATATATGTATATATACATATATGTCAGGGGATTGTTTCGTGCTTATTTCACCAAAAATAAAAAATGATGTTGTTGGGGCTTGAACCGTGACTACCTCCTCTTTGGCTGACGTCTCTACTGCTACGCTATTGCTACTTGGCTTATTTTGCATATTTAGAGCTTATATACTTTTTCAATGACTGCTAACTGTGGCTGAGTGAAGGGCACACCCGTGCAAACGAGCGCAATTACGGGCAAACATTTTTGAAATTAAAAAAAAAATGAAACTGTTCATTTTTACGTTTTACATTTCAGTTGGGTTAATAGTCTGTAGGGGCATGTGTGCTGTTGTGTTTCTTGACATTTCCGCGGACTCGCTCGTGGGAGTTTCCTTTTGGGACTGTGATTCTTCTGGGGGCGTGTCCCTTTGCAGGTCTCGCCATGTTGACATGCCCCCTACATTGCTACACGGACCGTGTTAGCCTAGGGTGTGATTCAGTATGCCCTCATGAATATGCATGGCATGCTGACATCACCCCGTTTAACTGCAGCCTCCGTGTAAGACTTGCTAACTCTTACACGGAGGCTTCGTGAATCCTACAGTTTGTTTAAAATTTTTAAATGGCAAACATAGATTTAAGCTTGAGGAGGCTAGCAATTGAAATGACATCACTGAGACCAGGAGAACGTGCAGCATTACACCTAAGCTGCCATCTAAGCTCCAGGAATTCAAGAAAAATATCACGGGGACCACCTCTAGGGTTAACATCCACATTGTCTAAAACAGAACATTTGAATGAATGCAAAGGAAAACCCTTAATATGTCTATAAAGGGCATTTTGCTCATCCTTTTTTATTAATGTCATAATAATGCTGATAAATCCTGTACCTAAACTGTCTGATGCTTTTGCCAATGTAAAAACAAGTACACTGTTGACACAAAGCAACATAAACAATGCCCTTACTATCGCAATTGAAACTCTTCTTGTGCTTGATTTTACCATAACCGTGTACAAAGCATTCAGTACCCTCAAGAATAAATTTACACTGAGAACAGCGACCACATTTATTTACTCTACCTGTATATGAATTGGACACGATTCTTTCAACCATGGTTTTAAAACAGGTATCTTGGTAACATGTATAGGTTATATATTGTGTATGTTTTCATTTTTGTATTTGTTTATAAGCATTGGGTATTTCACTTTAATTTTGTCTTAATGCATCAAGAATCAATTATTCAATGAATTCATTACCTGGTGCTATTGACTTTAATTGGGCGGGTATTTATATGCTTGTTCAGTGTCTGGTTTGTATTCTGAGGAAGTCCAGCCATTTGGCGGATGAAATCGCTAAATAAACTGTTTTTCCTTCTGTGTTGGTGTTTTTCACAGTTGCCTTTGATATTTCTCCTTCCTATTAACACACACCATCTCCTATTACAGGTTTCATTCTCACCCTTACCCCTCCCCCTTTACCCATCTCTCCAATATACTTTTTTAACTCTCTCCAAGCTGATTCTTACTCAATTTAATACCCTTCTCCACATACCACCCTCACCATGCTCACTAATCTCAAAATAACATCACTACTTCTACTACTCTCTACCCTTACATCTTACCATACCAACATTCAATATCTCAAACCAACACCCACCCCCTCCTGTATATATAACTCTCATTCAAACATAGCATTTCATACCATATCTTCTTCACTTCTTAATACCACTATCTCCCATTTTTTTCCATTATAAAATACTTCAGCTATCTCCCACCCACAGCATTAGACTTAAATATTCACACATATCAAAAACAATTTTCCTCCAAAACACAACTTAAAACCTACCATCATCCTACAAGTAGGTGATATCCATGCCAACCCAGGGTCTATCCCACCTTACTCCACCATAGCCCTAAAAATCAACCCATCTACCCAACTACTTAGCACTCCCACACACAATGCACACTCATCTCCCTCCTCTTCCACTCCCCACTCTTCCAAACACATATCCTTAATAGTTATCAGCATTCAGAGTATTCTTAATAAAATAACTGACCTCCATGCTTGGATCTCCCAGTATTACCCACACCTACTTGTACTAACTGAAACCTGTCTCAAACCCCATGTTCATAACTCTGATATCTTACCCCCAGGCTACAACATCTATTGACCAGTAGAACCTCAAAAAAAGGTGGAGATATGGCAATTCTATACTCTCAACACCTCTCACTGCTTCCCATCCCACCTCTCACTGCCTCCCATCCCTGTAAACTTGGCAGATCAGCACCCTACAGAAATCCTAATAGTTAACTACCACCTTAACAACCACAAAAAGTTTGCCATTGCTGCTGTTTATATTCCTCCTGGCAAGAGCATCCAAATTTTAGAAAATATAGTTTCCTGGCATTCTGTAAACCTACCCTATGAGACTATACTATTAGGAGATGTTAATATAGACTGAAAGTCTCTAGAGACCCTTTCCCCTGTCCAAAGCATCAATTTGTTCAGCGTCACCCAACTTACCTCCAACCCCACAAGACTGACCAAATATTTAAATCAAGGCAAAATAATTGACTGGATCCTGTCCAACAACCCCCAGCTCTATCACAACCCCACTACACTTCCCGATGCCTTAAGTGACCACCTACCCATCAGTATACAGAGATACACACCCCAACAACAAAGATCACATCTTTACAAATGCTTCCAAAAACTCAAAGACTTCAACCCCTCCACTCTCAATAACAGTCTTTCTGCCATTAACTGGTATATCTTGCACACTCTTCCTCTTGGAGATGCTGTACTTGAATTTAACTGCATCTTCCTAGACACCCTAGACTCTGTTGCCCCTCCATGTAAAATAAGAATAAAGTCAAGTTACACCCCCTGGCTCAGTAAAGGCAACTGTGGCACAAAAGAGACAAAGCATGGAAAACTTGGCTTAAAAGTAAACCCCCCTCCAACCTCCAATTATTTAAAGAACTTAAGAACCATACCAAGAAACAAATATACAATGATAAAAAACCTACTACACTAACACACAGACCACTCCCCAATCAAAACCCCAAAATTTCTGGAGAAGTATTAACTCTATCCACCACCCTGGTAAACCTGACACCCCCAATCCCTACCCTAACTGCCCAGACCAAGAGACAGCCTCTCTCCTCAACCAATTTTTCATAGACTCCATAAGCAAATTAACCAATATGAACCAGAATCCCCTCCAAGGAACACCTCCTGTGCCCACAAACAACAATGCACGTTTCTTTCTCAACCTTGTATCTACTTCCTACATAAAGTCTCTGCTTCAAACTAAAACCCTGTTCTCCCTCTGCCAACATGCTTCCTCCTAAATTCCTCAAACTTGTAACAAACTCCATCGCCTATCCAGTCTCAATTCTTATTAATCGATCTATTAAAGAATCGACTGTACCCAAAATCTGGAAATCCTTCTACATTATCCCCTTTCACAAAGGTGGTAACACCAATGATCCCTCTAACTACAGGCCTTTTGCTATACTTTCCCCACTGTCCAAGATTCTAGAGAAATGTGTTCACATCCAAATACTTAACTTCTTCCTCCAACACAACCTCCTCACCTCCACCCAACATCTTTTCTGGCATCATCACAGCACCTCTACTGCCTTTCTATCCTTCACCCACACCATCGCTGAAACTAGGAACAACAATAATCTAGTCTCATGTCAGTTCCTAGACTTATCTAAGGCATTTGACACAGTATCACACTCCAAACTTCTGACTAAACTAGCTTACCTTAATATATCCAGCACGACTCTCTCATGGTTTTCAAGTTACCTCACCGGCAGGCTTCAATCTGTCAGATGGCAATCATCCTGCTCTTCTTTCCTTCCCATATTCACAGGGATACCTCAAGGCTCTATTATAGGACCTCTTCTCTTCAACATCTTTATTAATGACCTCCACTTCTCCTCTCCCCTCTCTAACTTCATACAGTATGCCGATGACTCCACTTAGATTACCTCCTCTAACTCCGTCTAGCAACTTCAGACTCACACTCAATAATCTTTCCTTCTTGTTGAAAAATGGCCAAATTATAACCAGCTTATCTTAAACCCAAAAAATCTAAGCTACTCCTCTTTCTCCCCAAAAGTCTTGACCACCTTAAGACTACCTTTTCTATCTCATTACAGAACAATACCATCATTAACGTTGACAATAACACAAAACTACTTGGTATGACTATTGATGACCAGCTAAAATTCAACTTTCACATACACCATGCTATTAAGAAAACTAACCAAAAACATGGCGTGCTTTACAGTAATGCAAAATTCCTCTCTGCCAAATCCAGACACACCCTAGCTCAGGCTTATCTCCTTCCCAGCCTCCTCTATGGATCACCAGTCCTCACCAACCTCCAATCCTGCCTAGTCTCCAAGCTAGAACAAACCTATAATAAAATTGCCAAATTTGCAGCCAACTTACCAAATCCTACCCACCTTTGCATAGCTTTACACAAGCTACAATGGCTCATATTCTCACACTGTCTGAAACTATCCCAACTAAACGTAATCCACCTCATACTTAATAAACCCACTGCTTGTCCCTCTCTCACCAATTTAGTTTCCTACTATTCCCCACTTTGTCCCCTTCACAGTTCAGAGAAACTACTTCTTGAAACATGTACATCAAAAATGAACATAGGCAATCTCCTTTATAAATTGTCCATAACAAAAATCTGGAAAAACCTCCCCTCAAACTTGCAAAACATTACACAAACAAACAGCTTTAAAATAGAACTAAAATGCTTCTCCAGAAAAATTGGATCTGCCCTTGTCAGCATCCTACCTGGCCACTCTCTGACTTTACCAGATATACTTAATCTCAACAATTCCTGACTTCAATTTGCATACTCCTCCTTGTTACTTTTCTCAAATCAAACATTATTCTACCTACTTTTAGGATATCTCTGTATACGTCAACACCTATGCTGTAACAACTATGCTGTAACAACTATGCTGTATTCTCTTTTTTTGCTATACGTTGTACATTAATAAACACCCTAATCTCTGTAATTGTATAAAGTATTACTGTTGGAGCTTTTCTCCTCGGGTCTCCACTGAAAATGGGCTTGTGCTCAGCTGGACCAACCTGGTTAACAAATGTGAAATAAAATAAAATAAAATACATGTTTATGCACTGTCTTTTTCCCTTTTTCAAGTCTTGTTGGGGGGGATCTTTTGTTGGTGTCTCATTGGGTTTTTATTCATGTGCATTGGTTGATTATGTGCTAATAGTTTCCACTCACTTTTGTATAAATGGGCTGCTGCAGATATGGTATAACATTCCTTGAAGGCATTGAGCTGAGGTACCAGAAGCAGAAACAAAAGTGTTTTGCAGTCTGCCACTGGGTTCTTTCATTTTGTTTTTCTTTAATTCTGTTTTACTCAAAATAAATTTGAATTGTTTTCCAAAAGGTTTGGCAGCTTATAAGTGCAACAGTTGTGCTATTTGCAAGTATATAGTATGTTCTATTGAATTTATCAATAGGATGAAATTTACACGAAGGGGACATTTTTCATGTAATAGTAAAGGGGTTGTTTATGTCCTTAGATGGCCCTATGTTTTGTTCTACATTGGGGAGACAAAAAGAAGTTTTATGGTGAGGTTAATGGAATACATTAGGGACATAAAAAAATCAAAAGGAAGACAAAGTTTTACCTTGTCATATTAAAGATGTGCATGATAATGATGTCTCTATGCTTCACAGTTGTATTTTAGAACAAATATGTGTTCAGGGTAATGATGAAGCTCTTTTGAAAGAGAAATTGTTATACAAGGAATTTGTTTTTATTCTTAAGTATGATACTATGGTTCCTGTGGGACTGAATGCAGAGATTAATTGGAAGTGTTTTATCTAATTGTTTAATTATATGATTATATAATTGAATGATGAAATTTGTATTTTTGTATAAAAGGTAATACATTTGCATGGAAAGTTTGTAACTAGCTGAAGGGCTTGTACAGAGGCACTAGAGAGAAAGAGAGAGAATAAAGTTTTTGTGTCTGAGCCAGTGCTCTTGATTTTGCTGCTTTGAGTGGTTGTTGGAACTAATAGGCAGAAACCAGTGAACAAAAAACAGCAGTTCCCCCGTAGCTCAGTGTGATAAGAAATAGCGTAGTTGTTATTTTGCTCACTCAGACACAATTTGAATCCAGAGAGTGGTACTAAGATGTGTACATATCTACACACAAGAAATCAGGAATATATGTAAAAACAGTCAGGTAGTGTTAACAGATATTTTCTCCACAGATTTTACAGGTAAGGAAATGTTGGTAGTAACTGTATGAAGGGTATAATAATAAACTGTGTACAACTGTTCAACTGTCCCACCACATGCCTGCAAATGACATCAGGATAGGTACATACAACATGCACACTTCCCGATATATGTCTCTCAAGTGTCCCGCTGTCATGGCTAGTGGTCACTGCTGCCAATAACTCTGGACACAGATAGGAAACCAATTGAAATATTCCAGTAGCACACTCACATAACAGCAGTTCAGGGTACCCCTTCTGTGCCAGATATGTAACCCTGACATGCATGAGTCCCCACTAGTAATGTACCCAGAGTTGTCACAGTTTGTCCCATACCATTCCAGGCTGATAGTTTAATAGGTATGTTTGTGCTACAGAAGCTATGGGCCATAGGTAGATATAAAGTGAGGGCAGATCCATAGAGTATTGAGCAGTACTGTTGTAGAAAATAGAAGCATAAACAGTTGTTAATGGACTTTTTGTCTCTCACCCACCCCTCATCTGCATCAATATTTATTATTCATATACTACGGGCATACCTCTCAACTTGGAAACATCAAAAATCTGGACAAGGCCCATGAAAAATAGGTACAAATCTGTACGCTGATTAACATATAATTTGCATACATAATTATGTAACCCCAGCCACTCCAATGGAATTGTGGGATACCAACATTCAAACACAAACTGAAGAATACACAAACAAAATATGACACCAGAGTCCCCCTGCAGCCATTCCAATGTCCCATTACCTGGCTAGTTTGCCCCATTTACCATAAACACTAATGTGTCATACTGCTTTACTACTACAACAATTATTTGGATTTTATTTTTAAATTTTGCAGCACAACAATGCACAAACACTAACAGACATCTGCTAAACAAAGCAATACTGTCTCACAATGAAAATAGACTTGACATTAAAAGTTCTCTGCCCTTGAAACTCACATTCATTGAAACAGCATTGAAACCCACACCACATCCAAAGAAAATGCATCTGGCCAGTGGTCGATAAAGATTACCTTTAGGCTGTTTTCAAATCATTGGCCCCTTGCAGACAAAACAAAAAACATACATGTGTTGTTTTCTTTGATACACCTTCCTGAATTTATTAAGTTATATTCCTTGTATAATACAGCACACTTGTTAGACAGAGCACATTTTAAATTTATTGTTTGAACATTTTTCCAGTAGGCTGTACTCTAGGCAATGAAACAAAATGCATAAACCAATAATGACAAAACTGCCCAATTCAGAACATTTCCATCATAAAAGTCTACTTCCACACCCACACTATAAATAGAATGACAGTAGTGTAAGCCATAGGCATCTTGCACAGCTTCTCACACTTATTTTCAATTTCAGTTTTTTGGGGGGGCAAAAGGGCAAAAACTAGGGACACATTTTAAACATTGCTTGTATAATTTTGGAAAGTTCCTAGAATAAAATGTTATATTACCACCATGCATGCATTGGCAAGTCTTGAGCCCAGGACCCTATGCACTACAGCCAGAGATATACACCACTATGCCAAATCAGCAGCTTCTTGAAAAATAGTAAGACTTAAATTAATGGCTATCATTTAGTGAATTCAGTTCTCACTTCCACCATAGCTCTCAACCTCTTAGCACAAAAAACCTGGACAAAGCCAATAATGGGGGAATACAAATTCCCTTCTCATTTCTCACTCACCATAGCTCTCAACTTTTAGCACAAAAAACCTGGACAAACAACAAAGCCAATAATGGGGGAATACATATTCTGTTTGCACTTCTCACCATAGCTCTCAACTCTTAGCACATAAAATCTGGACAAAGCTCAGAAATGGTGGTGGCTAGGGACTTTAGGCTCTTTTTACCCTGTACTGGAAATACAGGGTTTGAGCCTGAATACCTGTAGCCACCAGGTGTATTACACGGGGGCATTTTCATACACACACACACACACACACACACACACACACACACACACACACACACACATATGGGAATCATGGCACCCCTTCATTTGGACCTCAAAACTTGGTAAAAACTAAGTAATTTGGTATGGTTGGGAGGCAGGACTACAGGTATGTTGTTCTCCAAACCTAATGTTAGGACTTGTGTTCTATTATTGTTCATATATTTGATTGGCTGCATGTTAATATACCTTGTTCAAATACCATTATTGGTGGCCTGTTGCCATCAATGTTACTGGCATGCTGTTACAATGCATACTGTTGTTCCATTTATGCATGTGTTCTGTTTGCTATGTAACTATTTCAAATCTGTTTTATGGGATTAATTGGAACACTCATGCATGCTGTTATAACTAATCTTGAAATGTGTTGCTCATGACTAATCAACATATTTTGTAAAACCTCAACACCATAGCACATTTGGGAAGGCAGATCCCAGTGGAACCACCTGCCCTGCCTCATCTGACCATGGCCCTGGGCCCCAGCACATCTGAGACCCAACCCGGGACTTCCTCATCCAATGGTCCTGCATCCCCTTTGGGTAGAAATGCCTCAGGAGATGAGGCCACCCCCCCCAGGAGCTGGTGCAGACAAGAGCCTGTCACCCACAGTCAGTTCTGGGGTTTGGTGTGCAGTGCCATCAGAGCAGAGTTGCATGGGCAGCTGTACCAAACTGAGGGCCACCTGGTGCACCTCAAGGGGCAGACTGCCCCTTCTGTCCAGCCCCCAGCACAGCCACCTTCAGGCCGTGAAGGTGCTTTGGTGACTGCCCATGAGTGGGGCCTCAGTCCTACTGTATCTATTTGGGGGCTCATGGGCTTCAGATTCCCAAACACCCTCCCCGTCAAAGGTGTTTACCCTCCTCATGTGTCAGATAACATCCCTGTCTGCTGTATTGTCTGTCTTGTCTGTCTGCACATGCGACCTATCCTACCCAACCTACCTCCCAAACATACCTACAACCCTTCCCCAACATCCCACTCTCATCTTAAAAAAAGAAAGAGAGCATCTATCCTACAAAACAAATTGCCCCATACATAGCTCTACATTTCACCCCATGTACAGTGAAACTAATCAATCAGTCCACAGATTATTCTGCAAATGTCTGTTGCCAATACCCCTCCCTGTGGGGTGTGAGGCTGTAAATTCCAAATTCTACACATTATTCACAGATTTTTCTGCAGAAGAAATGTAGATCTATAGTCCTTTCCTACACCCCTATTGCACATCCCTAGCTGCTTTTCCTAATGCTTTACCCACTGCTTACCCCCATTTCACCACATTCCTATCACCCTTTTTTGTTTTCTTTAATGAAAATTAGGGTGGGTGTAAGTGGGAATAAGCCATATTAAGAGAAGCTAACAGGGCTTAACCATCTGTTAGCATCACTTAGCTCTGAGCAAAACTGAGCAAACCTGGTTACAACTGCTTAAAATTGCTTTAATCACTCTGTCTCCATCAGCCCTTGTTCTGCCCAGCAACAAAATAAACAACACTACCAAGTTTTGAACTCAGGAAGCTGTACTCAGCAAGCTCCTGCCTGGTGCTCTGCAGAGTTCTACAGCAGCAGAGAGAAACAGAGAGACTTTGGAGTGATTAAGTCTCATTTTTCTGCATTTTCTTGCTGCCTTTAGCTAATTCCACCTAAAACGCCAATTTATTAGCGTTTCTGTGATTTAAAAAGCTTGTTTCAGCTACATATTGTACTTATTTTACTGCCTGCACTTTAACAAAGTCATTTTTGTGTTTAAATTACCTGTTTATCTCTTGTAGGCTACACACTCAAGTGTGATAGCCATTTCTGTGCATTTAAAGTGTTTTTTTATTGTATCTGCTTTATTTTCTGAAAAAAAAAAAAAAAAAAAAACATACTTGTTTTCCCACCTTTCTAAGCTAGTATAGTCCAGTTTTTAGGTTAGTGCTGAATTCAGGGCTGTGTTACAAGTTTGTGTGTTTGCCCATACCTTACTTGGATAGAAGGAAGTTTGTCTGTTCACCTGTGAGAGAGGGGAGCTTTGAGCAGCCTATCTGTCCCTGGAGGAGTGGTTTCAACCCAGAAATTAGTAGTTTATTGGCCATTTGGGGCTAATTTCTATCTCTTTCATTTCCCTGCTATAAAACCTGCATTTGCAAGATTTTTGTCCTTGTATACAGCTCAGCAAGCTCCTGCCTGGTGCCCTGCAGAGTTCTAGAGCAGCAGAGAGACAAAAGAGAGACTTTGGGGTGATTAAATATCATTTTTCTGCATTTTTTGCTGCCTTTAGCTAATTCAGCCTAAAACACTAATTTTTTAGAGTTTATGTGATTTAAAAAGCTTGTTTCAGCTAAATATTGTACTTATTGTACTGCCTGCACTTTAACAAAGTCGTTTTTGTGTTTAAATTACCTGTTTAACTGCTGTAGGCTACACAATCAAGTGTGATATCCATTTCTGTGCATTTAAAGTGTTTTTTTTTATTATATCTGCTTTATTTTCTGAAAAAAAAATACTTGTTTTCCCGCCTTTATAAGCTAGTATAGTCCAGTTTTCAGGTTAGTGCTGAATTCAGGGCTGTGTTACAAGTTTCTGTGTTTGCCCATACCTTATTTGGATAGAAGGAAGTTTCTCTGTTCACATGTGAGAGAGGGGAGCTTTGAGCAGCCTATCTGCCCCTAGAGGAGGGATTTCAGCCCAGAAATGAGTAGTTTATTGGCCATTTTGGGCTAATTTCTATCTCTTTCATTTCCCTGCTATAAAACCCTCATTTGCAAGGTTTTTGTGCTTGTATACAGCTCAACAAGCTCATGCCTGGTGCCCTGTAGAGTTCTACAACAGCAGAGAGACAAAAGAGAGACTTTGGAGTGATTAAGTATCATTTGTCTGCATTTTCTTGCTGCCTTTAACTAATTCCACCTAAAATGCCAATTTATTTAGAGTTTTTGTGATTTAAAAAGCTTGTTTCAGCTAAATATTGTACTTATTTTACTGCCTGCATGTTAATTTTAACAAAGTAATTTTTGTGTTTAAATTACATGTTTAACTGTTGTAGGCTACTCACTCAAGTGTGATAGCCATTTCTGTGTATTTAAAGTGTTTTTTTGATTGTATCTGCATTATTTTATGAAAAAAAAAACTTGTTTTTCCACCTTTCTAAGCTAGTATAGTCCAGTTTCAGGTTAGTGCTGAATTTGGGGCTGCGTTACAAGTTTCTGTGTTTGTCCATACCTTACTTGGATAAAAGGAAGTTTCTTTGTTCACCTGTGAGAGAGGGGAGCTTTGAGAAGCCTATCTGTCCCTAGAGGACTGGTTTCAGCCCAGAAATTAATAGTTTATTGGCCATTTTGGGCTAAATTCTGTCTCTTTCATTTCCCTGCTATAAAACCCGCATTAGCATGGTTTTGCATGCCGGGCAGTGCCAGTTAGATAGGGTATAACTATTCCTGGCTCCACAAAGTCTACTCTTCAATTTTTCCCTTGGAACTAGACAACTTAAGCACTCAAACCATTCACTTCTCAGACCGGCACTTATTCAAAACTCATAGCAAGCACTAATAAACCTTAGCACTAGACCCCCCTATACTGTAGGGAAGGACAAGGCTCTCTATTCGACCTTACCAGCCAATCAGTAAAACAGCTCACTGTACCCATCCAGGCATGCCCAAAGGGCAGTTTCAGGTGTACTATCTGGTCCAGCTGGTGAATCTGGGCATTTTGAGGCAATGTTACAACTGCCTCGTGTACACAGACAACCCTCTCCTCTTACCACCAAACACTAATACATGCAAGAGATGCAATTATACAGCCAAACTGGAGGCTAAGCTCTCTCAACCCAAGACCGGACCAGACAGTCAAGAGGAAAAGAGAATTACTTGTATCACACCACCAGTCTCACATAAACCTATGAAACCAGCACTGGCAAAAAACACATAAATACACAAAAACATACTTGGAGGTTCTAAATAAAAATCTGCAAAAGCAACAGAGACCTCCAAAGCAGACATCTAAGCAACCTCCACCCCCCAACACAAACCATGAAACACATACTTCACAAAACCAGTGTGCCATGCAATCACAGCCCTTAAGGCAAAATAACATACCCAACACACTAGTAATAGGAAACTCTATAATCAGGCACATTGACGTCCCACTCACTAGGCTGAACAAGGAGCAGGTTACTGTTAGCTGCCTGTCGGGTGCCAGGATCTGCCACATAACACAAGCACTCAGGTCACTCCAGAACAAGTACAAATATGACTCTGTCATTGTCCATATTGGTGTGTATGACCTCAGCTGTACCTCCCTGGACTACACGAAAAGAGACATGGAGGAGATCTCTGATCACGTAGCCCAGGCCAGTATGACCCTGATCCTGAGTAGCATCCTGCCCTCACCAAGAATGATGCCATGGTATAAAGAAAAAATTATCAATTTCAACAATTGGCTAAGCTTCTGGTGTCATTCAAAGGGGATCCAGTGCCTGTCAGCCTGGGATGACATGCTCGACAAGTCACACTGCTTAGCTAGAGATGGCTTGCACTTGTCACCCTTAGGCTTTCAAATACTGGCCAAGGCTCTTGGCACTCCCATAGTGCCTTTTTTAGGCAAGGCTCAAAAGACATACCCACCACCATAAATAGCACAAGTAACAAAAAACTGAGCGTATTGCTACTCAATGCCAGAAGTCTAAACCTCAATGCATGCACTTGAGGCACTCCGCAGTGTGGAGAAAATCAATATATGTGCAGTAACAGAAACCTGGTTTAAGGCCCCAGAGAGCACCCCAGCACTACCAGGCTACAACTCATACCATACATTTTGGCCACAAAACCTGGACCAAAATACAAAAGGCAGGAGAGTATCCATATTCATCAAGGATACCCACACCTTCAGGTTAGTGGTACAGCACGATGCTTCAGAGATCATCCACATGCAACTAACAACTGGCAAAACTTCAGTTCAGATTGTAGCTTGCTACAGCTCACCCACCATGTTCCAGGACCCCCATTCTGCATTTCTGGAAACACTGGGAAACATAAAGGTCCTACCAAACACCCTGATATTGGGTGATTTCAATTATCCAAACATTAACTGGGAGAACTACTCAAGTACTAATTCCCTTGCCCAACATTTCCTAGAATTTTTAAACTCAAACACCCTGGACCAACTGGTCAAATCCCCCACCAGAGGTGACAACATATTGGACCTGGTCATCACCAACATGGGCAACCAGTGTTCCACACCAGAGGTCAACCCCTCGCTGGTTAGATCTGACCATAAACTAATCACTCTGGATAACCACATTCCGCCCCCACCCCCGGTCAAAGAAACCACCGTGAAAAACTTTTCAAAAGCAAACTTCACGTTACTTTAGACCGAGGCGGAAAGTTTCAAAGCACCCATGCTGAAGGATAACACTGTCCAAGCTGCAAAATCCTTTACTAATGCACTCTACGGGCACCTACAAGAATGAATGGATCGTGCTATCCCAAGCAAAACCAAGACTCACTCCTCCAAGAAAAGCAAACCAGTGTGGTGGACTCCTGCCATAAACAAGCTATACAATAGAAGGAGGAAACTAGTAAAGAAAAGAGTAAAATCCCAAGAAGGGAAGACATCCCTGATCAGTATCAGCAAGAAACTACGATCCCTCATAAAATCATCCAAGGCTAGCTTCGAAAGAAAAATTGCCAAGGACTACGAAGATAACCAAAAGGCATTCTTTAGCTATGTCAAGAATCTAAGTGGCAATTCCCAAATCTGCTTAGAGTTCATGCAGAATGGCACAAAATACACTGAACTGACCAATATTGCCAACATTCTGGCAGACAGGTTCAGTGCAAACTTCACCCCTCTCTCACCCCCAAAAGGGCCCATAACCATACCAGAAAAATGTATTGCCCCTGAAATCACAGACATTTAGGTTAAAACAGCCGTCTCCAAAACCAAAAACACAGCATCAATGGGACTGGATGATGTCCCCAGCTGTGTCCTACATGAGCTCAAAGATGAACTAACCCCTCACCTAAAAACACTGTTCAAACTCAGGCACATCACAGGCTACGTGCCTATAGAGTGGCACACAGCAACAGTTATTCCGCTCCACAAAGGTGGAGCCACAACAGACCCTGGGGACCATCGCCCTGTAAGCCTGACTAGCTTGGTCTGCAAGGCTATGGAGCGCATCATCATGGATCTCATTAACAGAGAACTTGGGAACCTACAAACACTAGACCCTTCCCATTTTGGCTTTGTTAAGGGCAGATCATGCATCTTAAACTTGGTGAACTTCTTTGAGACAGTTACCAAGGCTATAGACAAGGAAAAGGTGGTCCACACAGCCTACCTAGACCTCGCAAAGGCCTTTGACACCATTCCCCATTCTGGTATTATAGACAAGCTCACCAGCCTGAATATAAACCCCTATGTCATGAGATGGGTTGCCAACTGGCTCACGGACAGAACTCACATGGTAAGAGTTGCGGGAGCTAGGTCTGACTCTTAACTGGTTAAAAGTGGCATTCCCCAGGGCTCAGTCCTAGGACTCCTGTTCAACATATACTTCACAGAGGTACAGGCAAGCACAGGAGGATTATAGCTGACCAAGTTCGCAGATGACTGCAAACTAGGGGCTATAATTGATTCTCCAGCTGACACAGACATCCTCCAAAAGAGTCTCACTGAGACAGATACCTGTTGTCAAAACCATGGCCTCAAGCTAAATGCCAAAACGTGCATAGTCATCCTCTTTGGAAAAAAACAAAGTACCTACAAATTACCACATAGGTGGTAGCCCCCTAAATACAGAAGATGAAATAAGGGATCTGGGGACCCAAGTAGATAGTAATCTCTCCTTTGATAATCACATTGCCAAAGTGCTTAGAAAATCCTTCTATGTGGCCCACCTAATCACAAAAGGGATTGCATCCAGATCAAAAGTGGTCATTGTGCCCCTCTACGCATCACTCATCAGAACATAGTGTACAATGCCCCATTTGGGATGTACCTTACAAGACACCTGCAACAGCTGGAAAGACCACAGAAGTACCTCACCAAGAGGATCACTGGCCTCAAACAGATGCCCTATGCAGCTCGACTGAAGAAACTCCAGCTGTACTTGATTGCATACCGCCTACTCACAGGTGATCTCTGCTTGACATACAAGGCCATGTCCAACCCAGAATTGATGGACATGCTCCACCTAATGAAAACCATATCCCCTCGAGCCACACGCTCTATGGATCTAAACCTCACCACAACAATAAATAGGACATGCTGGAGGGATAGATTCCTTTCCCAGAGACTTCCCATGCTCTGGAACAAGATTCCAGTCTACATTAGGCAGAGCTCCTCACTAACACTCTTCAAGAGAAACCCTGACGAGTGAATGGGAAACAGGAAGTTTACCCCAGGGATCACATCAGTGACTCTGCTAGATAGAGGCACAGGGAACTTATCTAAGGGGGGCGGCGAAAGCCAACACATTCCGGCTAGGCTTATAAATGCCTTTGGGTAGATAGCCTAGTACCTACCTATGAACCTATGAATCACAGAAACATACCACTACATCATGTATTAATGAAAAAAAAGTCATCACTTCAAAATCTGGAACCCAGGGCCCTGTGCACTATAATGACAGTAATATACCATCGGAGGTGGAGGATTTTGTAATGTTTTTATAAGCATATCATGCACAACAGTCATTTAACATAAGGGGAAATTATAGATCTGTAGTACTCGTATATGCATGTATATATATATATATATATATATATATATATATATATATATATATATATATATATATATATATAGTTACACTTCAAAACATCTAAAACACATAACATCTAAATTCAAAGCATCAAGACCACAACATCTAAAACCCAAAACATCTAAAACCCATAACATCACCTCCCATCCCCCCATTGGTACACATGTGCATGTACAACACCTGCCGCCTCCCCTCATCATCAGGAAGCAGGTCCATAATGCCCTCTCAAAGGCAACACACAGAGGTCTCCATAGGCCTGATATCATCCCTGGCTGCAACCTACATGAACACAGGCATGGGCTCTCAGAATCATTCCGCACTATAGTCAACCACAGCCTGAGCACCAGTGTCAACCCATCTGTAAAAAGGACAGCCACTGTCATCCCTATACACCAAGGTGGAGCAATCCAGCAACCCAGCCAATATTATGCACATCTGCCTAACTAGCCTGCTATGTAAGGGCATGGAAGGTATTATCAAGGACATTATGAACGGGGACATCGGCAACATCGAAATGCCTGAGCCCACACACCATGGCATTGTCAAAGGGAGATCAGGCCTGTTAAACCTGGTTGACCTCTCTGAAGTGGTAAACAAACACAGGGACTGGGGGGCAAGATGGTGAACAATGCCTACCTTCACCTAGCCCAGTCCTCTGACACTAATCCCCAGGTGGCCAGAATGCATACGATTACACAGCTATGCACCAACCTGTAGATTACCAGATGGGTAGCTAACTAGCCCAATGATAGTACCCACTCAGTCAAAGTAGTGGAATCCACCTCTAGTAGTAGATTCTTCCACAATGGTGCACCCCAGGGATCAGTCTGGGGGCCTCTACTGTTTGAGATATACGTATGTGAGGTACAGGACAAAAGCAGTGGTCTGTGGCTGACCAGGTGTACAGATGCTTGCAAGCTGGCCACTGTCTTACATTCCCTTACTGATGTGAGCATCCCCCAAGAGACACTCACCCAATTACTGACTGGTGCAAAAAGCATTACTGCAAACTGAATGCCAGGAGAGGCATCATTCCCTCCGCTGTGGCAGATGTCATCTACACTAAGTATGATGATAATAATGTAATTATGCACCGAGGTTTGTAGCAACCTGACAGTTTCCCACTCTGTGGGCATCATTGCATAGTAGGCCATCTACATGGCCCACCTCACAAATATGGGTATGACATCCAGGAACTGGGAGGCAACAACATCCCTGTACTCCACCCTTACCATCCGTACTACCAAGTACAATGGCTCCTTTGACATGTACCTTGCCAAGCAAATGCAGCAGCTGCAGAGACCACAGAAGTTCCTGACTAGGCAATTCCAGGGACTGCAACAGCTACCCTCTACAGGTAGGCTGAAAGCCCTGTCCCTGTACTCAGTCTCATACAGACTGATCATAGGTGACCTGTGTCTGGCATGCAAGGCCATGTCCAAACCAGCCATGATGGGATTTCTGCATATTTGTAAGACATATTGCACTCATGCATCATGCATGTAAGGTCCTCACCTGGTCTGTGACATGTATATTACTTGTTGGCAGAATAGTGTGGTGTCCCACACAATACACTGTCTGTAAAATACACTCCCTCCCCATGTCTAGCAGAGTATGTGTATAGCCTTCTGGAAGAGGAAGCTGGATGACTGCATAAGAAATGAATGAGACACCCCTGGGATCCTGCGTGTGTCTCAGATGGAAAGGGGAAAACAGGTGTTGGCTTGGAAGGGGCATGGGTGAAAGTCTGGGCCTGGTATCATCTTATGAGGCTATGCACCTAGTACTTTACATGTGTCCTGTATTTATTGCAGATTGTCCTGCAATGTGTGAAATGAATCCCGGTGAGTCTGACCTGTGTATGTACTGCAGTGATAGTGTATAGTTCTGTCTCCTCATCAGTTATCATCACGTATGGTTACACCTTGTCAGTGTGTGTGGTCTGTATAGCAGTAAGTCAGCTCTTACAGTATGTGCATATGCACTTGGTGACACTGTATAGCTCACTCCAATAGCCTTGGTCTTGTCCACAATTACTATTCTGCTACTAGACCCATCTCACAGTAGGATTTGTCACCCTTTGTTCTGGGCAAACAGTAGCAGTGATAGAGATGGAGTGCAGCAGGCAGAACTACTGTAAGGTCTGCCCTGAAGGGCCCATATGTGTCACAGCTGTGCCAGACTTTACCAGGAGTGTGTGTGTGTGCATGTGTGTATGTGTGTGTGCATGTGTGTGCATGTGTCTGTGTGTGTGTGTGTGTGTGTGTGTGTGTGTGTGTGTGTGTGTGTGTGTGTGTGTGTGTGTGTGTGTGTGTACCAGTCAACCTTATAGTGCAGGTATTAATTTACATATGTTGTCTTCCCCTCACAGGTGGCAATGGAGGTCGTGGTCCCACCCACACGGAACCTAACATAGTCATAGGGAGACACAGGTGGTGTTGTCAGGGGTTAAATCTGTGCCATTGGTTGGCATCCCACTGTTGTCCACAACATCCCCGCACACAGTCATGATGCCCACACATACCCATTCCCCAATTGCCACAGATAATGGACAGTTGGTGGGTGATGACATGGAACAGGCTAGTGTAATGACTATGGCAAGTGTGAGTGTAGACACTTGCCATAGCTGAAGTGCAATCGAGGTCCCACACAATACCAAAAGCACTACCAAAGGGGGGTGTTGTCCACACCACATCACAGCAGGCCAAGGGCACGTGGTCCTGGCCAGTCCCATCAGGGACATGGATCAAGCAGACAGCAGTCACCATTGGGGAGTAGAACTAAATCTGGCCTTGGGTCTGATGGTGCCAGTGAGACTCCTGGCAGGACCAGTTCATGTGTCCATGGCCAGAGACAATGAACTGTACACCCTGCCATGTATGGTCCACAGCTATCCAACATACCCCTGTGTAGGGCAGCCACATGGTGTGACTCTGTGCATACAAACATACACATATATCACCATCACAGCCAGGTCACCTCCAGACATACACACACACCACCTCTGCATGGTCCATTAATAGAACACCCATCCAAACACACACATGATATCAACCATATGGCCCATCCAAGGCCTCTGGCAAAGCCACACAACACCCTGTGCATATGATAATACCTGTGCTACATCCCTGCCATCTATTCCACTGATGCAGGGACATGCTACTATGGTTCTGATGCACAGGGTGAATTAAGTACAGTTTAGCTATGTAATGCTGTGTAAGGTGCTGTCAGCTGACATTTGTAATGGGTACACTTCAGAGTGTGTGTACCTTTTCAGCCATGATGCATTATTGGTATTAGTAATGCTGACTGCCTGTAGTCTCACATGATGTAGTCTGTTTGTGTTCTAGGTGTCTGTGTGTCAGCAGGATGTGGTCCTGCAGACATTGCTGATGAGGGGTATGGCAGAGTGGTAACACATCAACAGTGTCATAGCCGAGGTACAGTTGTATATGTACACATTTACCATGTCTGTGTAACAGTTATTGCATGTGCCACAGAGAATAGTTTCCAAGAGCCTAGATGTCACCAATAAGTGAATGGAAATACTCTGTACTTTTAAGAAGACTTTATTACATTAAAAACAAAAAATAATAAATAAAAAACATTAAGCGCTTTCACCCAGCACAATGTGGGCTTCATCAGAACATCATAATAGCTAAATGCTAGTGCTTAAATTCAAAACGTGATGCCAAACATTTTTTTCTTTAAAGAAACATACCCTTATTGTTCATACAGCGCATATAAACATTGTATCCACATACAATTACTTCTAAAGAGCTTATAAGGCTGAGGTGTGCAGACAGGTATGTCTATGGTGGTTGACATTGGCAGCTCTTGTAAAGCGGACAATGGTAAGTTTAGTGGGTGGAACACACCTCAGATTGGTAAAACCCACACCCTCCAGAGGATATTGTGTCAACCAAACACAAAGAGAATGCTGTTCCCACACACAGTCTCTCTCACACACACACACACACAC
>NC_056725.1:405732007-405764507 GCF_019279795.1 Protopterus annectens
TTCTCCATTTGTCTGGCCAGTAGTTCCCCTCCCCTTCTGTGTGTCTCTTTATCCCTCTGTAGTCTAGTCACAGGATTTGGCCACAGTGGCTGCTGTTATGCTTTTGTAATTCTGTTGTGAGCATGGTAAATGCCATAACATCATACACAAGGTTGTGGACTACATGACTTACCTTGTGCCTGCGGCAGTTGTGGGGACGGTGGGTGAAGGCTGACTCTGTCAGATGCACGCAGTACACTGCCTACAGTGTATATACAGGATAAGCTACAGGTAGTATGATGTGTGTGGCATCCATTTTACTGTGTGTGCAAGTCAGAGAGTAGTGTCAGTCCATTGGTCCCTATAGTGTCAGTGTATGTGTGCTATTTCTTGCCTCTATGCCAAGGCCTGGGCATACTGGACATGCCTCCATCTGTCTACAGGAGCAGGCTCAGGGGCTTCCTCATCCGAGTCCCTCTGTGCCTGTGGGGACCTTGTCAATGGTGGGGGGCTGCATGGCCCTTTCTCGTGCTGTTCCTGCTGCAGCTGTTTCTGCTGGATCATATTGTATAGCATTTGTTGACTGGGTTAGTCTGACTCTGTTGATGCCCTTTTTCAGCCAGACATCTGAGGAGAAAAGCTCCAAAAGATACATACATAGTATAAAATGACAGCAAAATTGATTATTAGCATTGTCACATACAATTACATACACAGAATACATTTGCTTTGATGCTTACATATTTACAAATGACATATTTACATATAATGTGGACAAAAGAAATTAAGTAGTTAAGGTATCAAATACAGTTAATTCCCATGCATAATCACAGTACAATTATTTAGATCCTTATGTATATATGTGGTAAGAGGTAGGATTAGGGTAAGGTATAACAACACTTTGGGGCAGAGAGTCTGAAGAATTGGCTGCTTTTGGAACAAGCAAAGGATTGAAAGGAAATTAGATAGGGGAGGGGAAAAGAAGGAACAGGAGTAAAAGAGGGGTTAGTTGTAGTACAGTAAAGAGGAAGATTGTGTAGGGTCAATGACAAGGACAGGTCCATGAGTTTAACAGGTGGGTTTTTAAGTGTTTTTAAAACAGTTGGAGATAGTGATCATTCTTACACATAGAGGCAGTTTACTCCATGCATTAGCAACAGAATGATTGTAGAAAAGCTTGCCAATGGATTTTTGGGCTTATATTTTTCCAGGAGGTGATCATCAGAATTATGGACAGTATGATTTGGAGTATATAGAGAGAGACATGAGAATAGAGAGAGAGCAAGACAAGAGTTGGTTTGGGTTAGAATGGAGTGGGTCAGTTGTAGTTGAGGCAGGAGGAGTTTTATAGGTTCATAGGTAGGTACTAGGCTATCTGCCCGAGGGTATTTATAAGCCTAGCCAGAGTGTGTCGGCTTTCGCTGCCCCATTGATTAATTAACTGATCCTCTGTCAAGCTGAGCCAATGAAGTGATCCCAAGGGTGTATTTTCTGTTACCCATCTACTCAATAAGGTTTCTCTTGAAGAGTGTTAGTGAGAGGCTCTGCCTGATGCAATTTGGAATTTTGTTCCAAAGCATGGGGAGTCTCTGTGATAGGAATCTATCCCTCCAGCATGTTCTATTTATTGTTGTGGTGAGGTTTAGCTCACTAGAGCACATGGCTCGGAGTGACTTGGATTTCTTTAGGTGGAGCATGTCCATCAATTCTGAGTTGGACATGGCTTTGTAAGTCAGGCAGAGATCACCTCTGAGTAAGCAATATGCCACTGAGTACAGCCGGAGGTTTTTCAGTCGGGCTGCATAGGACATATGTTTGAGACCAGTAATCCTCTTGGTGAGGTACTTTTGTGGTCTTTCCAGCTGTTGGAAGTGTCTTGTAGGTACATCCCAAATGGAGCATTGTACTCAATGATGGGTCTAATGAGTGATGAGTAGAGGGGCACTATAACCTCTTTATTTCTAGATGCAAACCCTTTAGTAATTAGATGGGCCACATAGAAGGATTTCCTAACTACTTTGGCAATATGATTGTCAAAGGAGAGATTACTATCTACCTGGGTCCCCAGATCTCTTATTACCTCTTCTGTATTAAGAGGGCTGCCACCTATGTGGTAATTTGTGGTTGTTTTGTTTTTTCCAAATGGGATGACTATGCATTTTTGGCATTTAGCTTGAGGCCATGACTTTGACACCAGGTGTCTGTCTCAGTAAGGCCCTTTTGGAGGATGTCTGTGTCAGCCGGGCAGTCAATTATGACTCCCACTTTGCAGTCATTGGCAAACTTGGTTAGCCATAGTCCTCCTATGTTTGCCTGTACTTCTGAGAAGTATATGCCAAACAGTAGGGGTCCCAGAACCGAGCCTTGTGGGACACCACTTGTGACTGGTTTAGAGTCGGACCTGGAGCCCGCTATTCTTACCATGTGAGTTCTAACTGTAAGCCAGTTGACAACCCATCTCGTGACGTAAGGGTTTATGTTCAGGCTGGTGAGTTTTTCTGTAATATTCGAGTGGGCAATGGTGTTGAAAGCCTTGGCGAGGTCAAGGTAGGCTGTGTGAACCACCTTTCCCTCATCTATGGCCTTAGTGACTGTCTTGAAGAAGTCAACCAGGTTTGGTAGGCATGATCTGCCCTTAACAAAGCCAAACTGGGTCAGGTCAACTGCTTGGAGGTTCCCAACGTCTTTGTTAATGAGTTCCATGATGATGCGCTCCATAGCCTTGCAGACCAGGCTAGTCAGGCTTATGAGGAGATGGTTACCAGGGTCAGTTGTGGCCCCTCCTTTGTGGAGAGGAATAACCATTGCTGTGCACCATTCTATGGGCACATAGCCTGTGGAGAGGCTGAGGTTGAACAGCGTGTTTAGGTGGGGGGTTAGTTCGTTTTGTAGTTCGTGCAAGACGCAGCCTGGGACACCATCTGGTCCCATTGATGCTGTGTTTTTGGCTTTTGAAAGGGCTGTTTTCACCTGTGCATCTGTGATTGTTGGGACACTACACTTTTCCGGTATTGTTGTGGGCCCTTTTGGAGGTGAGAGGTGGGTGAAGTTTGCACTGAATCTATCTGCCAGGATGTTGGCAATATCAATAGTTTCAGTATATTTTGTGCTATCTTGCGCTAGTTAAGTGCATATCTGTGATTTGCCACTTAGATTCTTAACATAGCTAAAGAAGGCTTTGTGGTTATCTTTTGAATCCTTGGCTATTTTTCTTTTGAAGTTAGCCTTGGATGATTTCATGAGGGATCTCAGATTCTTACTGATACTGATCAGGGATGTCTTTCCTTCTTGGGATTTGCTTTTTTCCTGAACTAGTTTCCTCCTTCTATTGTATAGCCTGTTTATTGCAGGGGTCCACCAAACTGGTTTCCTTCTCTTAGAGAAGTGAGTACTGCCACTGAGACAATGTCATGGCACTATATATCTTGTATCATGATTATGTGGTGAAAACAATGGACAGTAATCATGTCAAAGACAGATACTTATCAAAGAAATTCATGAGACTGGCAATGTCTATCCTTGCGGGGTGGGGGGGGGGGTGAGACCGGCCACTGACAGGAATGCATGGTAGGATGGGTAGAGCCTATTCTGGGAGAATGAGACAGGCCACTGACAGGAATGCATGGGATGATGGGCAGTGCCTATCCTAGGGGGATGTGACTGGCTGCTGATGGGAATGTAAGGCAGGATGGATGGGCAGTGCCTATCATAGGGGGATGAGACTGGCCACTGACAGGAATGCATGGGAGGATGGGCACTCCTGTGCCTGTCCTGGGAGGATGAAACTGGCCACTGAGAGGAATGCAAGGCAGGATGGGCAGTGCCTATCCTGGGGAGAAATTGGTGATTTCTGTTTGACATTTTTCCTGCTCCAATGACATGTGGCTTAGGTTGCAAGTAGCACCAAAAGCAGTAGCCAATCAAGAGGGATGTGCTCTGTGGCTGCCCAGGCCAAGGATGTTAGCTGTTGTCATTGTATGTGAAATATCACATGCATGCATGTGTTGAAAGCAAAGGCAACCCCCTCACTGATGAAGATGGAATGTCACCACGAGTAGCAAGGATTAGGTTACATAAAAACATACAAAAATACTTGAGTACCTCAAATACCTATGCAGATGATAGTGGTTCCTCACACCAGACCTCACCCATGCAGATGTGAAAGTTGGGTCCCCGCCATCTAGTAACCAGGGTCAGAGTAATGTTATGGAGGCTTTATGATTACATGCTAGGAAACAAAACAATACAATAAAAAAGAAAAAAAATGACAGAAAAAGAAATGCATGAGACTCATAGTTTATTTATCTGGAGGTAGTGAAGCCAGGCTCTAGTGATAATGCTCACATAACTCAAGCTGAGTAGGTTACGAGGACTTGGAAGATACACATTTTGTAGCCAAGATGAATAATGTGTCCACTAAGTGAGACATCAGGAAGTGCACTATTGTCCAGTGTTAACAGGTTCAATGATATGTTTGCTATTATTAATGGTGAGCAGGACAATTCTGATGGTCTTGGAGGAATTATAATTAGACTTGACAGCCCATTGCTTTGTCCAAGGAGGCATAATCCTATGCCAACAAATTTGTTAGCAGAGGGTAATACGTACATAGACAGAATCCATTTTATTATTACTGCAAAGTAGTTATGTCTGCATGCATAGTGACGGGGGACACATTCACAGCACTGAGTGTCAAACAGTACAACATCCATTACATTTTAGCCATCATGCACTGTTCAAAACAAACTAAGCTGTCTGCATAATGCTGTATAATATTTACTATTCCTTTTGGTGACTGTGTTTATTTATTATTTATTTGGCAATTGTTTACTCAGAAAGTCTGACTGGGATAATATCCCATTCTCAGCTAAGACCCAGGGTGAAAAGCACACACTGAAGTATTATGGTTACAGTTAAACAAAATGATTACAATGCCTAATACAGAAGAATGACACATTAACTAAGCAAACATTCAGCTTCAGTTCATACAGTTTGAACCTATGCATAGATAGTGCAAATATTTGAATGGCTATAACAAGCTGAAAAAGAACACTGTGAACAGATAAATTATTCACAAGTTGCAGTTCAGAGAAATGACATTCAACACAATCAGTGCACTCTTTGGAAATAGAGAGGACTAGATAATACAGCCTAAGTAAACATAATATTTGATATTTGTCTAAGCATTTACTTGCTCTTTCTATCAAAATATAGTTGAAGTACGCTGGTGGTGGAGGTGGGACAGACTAGTTCAGCCTGGGGTAGTGGCTACAGTGTTCATGTACTTCAGGTTACCTTAAGCATCGCATTGCAGTGTAATCATTTCTACCTCCATTCCCACCCCAAAATACCTTGCAAGTGTAGCTTGCTTCCTTTTACTGTCACTGAAATCAGCTTGTATGCCTTAAACCTGCACCATATGAATAGACAAAATAATGCTCAAATATCCATTACAAATTTATACATGTTCCCATGCTTGCAGAAACTGATAGGAGACATGCACTCTCTGAATGCCAGTGGAGAAGTGGTGGAACATATTTGGGATTTTTGTCTGAGCTCTAAATACATTCAGTATGTATTTTCCAAATACACAGAGCAAGTATAGCGGCCTGTATCAACACTGAGAGCACATGGTTTGGAAGGACAGCAAGTAATATTTGCAGAGTCACCCATGATGGTCTTGTTTTTGACTGCTACGGCAGGGCAGATAATGCATATGTGTGCAATACTGAGGCACCACATTCACCATGGGAAGCATATGGTACATTCTTGTGCATGTTGCCTCTACTGCTTGTGGATCTTAGGAGAGCAGTGAGGGATATATGTTTGGCCATTGATTACACAGTGAGAAGTGGAAGATTGACAGTGGTCATGTATGATGTACAGATTCAAGTGCACAGACAGTTTCAATTGTGTCCTTCCACATATTCCATCCATGCATGTTCTTGTGTTCTACCTTGTGTCTGGATGTTCTGCATTTTGTAATTAAATAATTGTGTGACAACTCTTATCTCATGAAAGGTAACACATAATCTAAACGCTCTTCAGTATAAAATATAGTCCTGAGGTTCTTTTGTAGCACACTCTGTATATTTTAGGTTATTATGTGGTCACTATTTGTAACATCTGATGCTTCACTTATTATGTGTAAGTATGTGACACACTCTCTGCTGCCCACTGTCCACCAGACATCATCGACACATCTCTACCTAGACACAAAATGCCAACTGAGTAACATGTGCCATGGGAAGTCTATTCAGATCACCATTCTTTGGTGTGCCCAGTCTGATACCACATGCACCTGTGAGCTAATGGTGATGCTGCTGGATGTCCTCCTGCCAAACTTCAGTGTATCACCATATTATGCAACAATGCAGAGGCAAGGAGCATTGTGGGTTACATTGTAAGTCCCATCAAACACATAGATATAGCTAAACCTCTGCATGAGAGAGTAAAACAAGGCCTCTACATTTCCACATGTTAAACAGTCATTTGTTCTATATAGGTCCCCTGCATATGGTTGGAGAGTACATAAAGGAGATATTAGCTACAATTGCAATAGACAGCTAGCATCACCTGTAAAATTGTGATAAAATATTCTGCATGCTGGTATCTACTGCAGCTGTGTTATAATTATAGCTGTATTCTACAGCTGCACTGGTCAATATATGTTAACATTATCTCCCATGTATTCATTTATCTTTTAAACTGTGCTGCAGCACTATTCTCAGTTCCCTCTTGCCTATGTATTTACCACAGTCATTCACATTTTCAGTTACCTGTGAATTATTATTTTGTCTTGCATGCAAAAAATGCAAAAATATTCATGAATTAACCCTGTCAAATATGATTCCATATGCTACAGACTGCTTGCAATGACAGCATTGTCTTGTATGTTTATTCTTTTGGCAGACATGTGCTTTACATGTATGTGCTTTATATGTGCACCTATAAATTTCTTCAGCAATCTGTCATCTTCCTGTCTTTGTTACAGCATACAGCATGACATATCTATTATATACTGTGTGAAAAGATGTTGTGATTCCAGGCTAATACTGTATGATATAACGTGCTGCTGTCAGTGACAACATGCATCTATATCTTGGCCTTTGTCCATCTCTTCAGGACTACATATCATTGTCAACAACTGGTGCTGCACATATTGCATGTGTACTACACATCCTGCTAGTGATACATGTTCTACCTGGTATCATGCATCCTAACCCTACTGCCTGCAATGTCTACTTATAGACATTCACTAGAAAGACATCTGGGTTCATAGAATACATTACTGACTGTCAATACACTCCATTCAGATTGTATTATGACCTCCTACAATTATTAAATGCCACACTCATTACTGCTATAGGATCAAAGGATCATAGGATCATAGGAAGTTACTAGGCTATTGGCCCTAAGGCCTCTACAAGCCTAGCCATGTTATACTCTTGTTCCCTTATGGACCAAGATATATAGTCTATGTTTGTGGGTTAATCTAAGATCAGCACCAGCTGCCATTCTCTAAGAGGGACATAGGTGAATCCCCCAATGTAAATTTGTGGTTTCCCATCCAATTCTCTGGGTTACATTTAAATAGAGTCATTAAAGAGCTCGTTTTTACATGAATTGGGAGTTTGTTCCAGAGAAGTGGCAATCTCTGGGAGAAATATCTGCCTTTCCAGCATGTCCTGTTAATCTTTGATATGCCTACTAGCTTATTGCTCTATCTGCATCAGTTCTTTACAATAACATTGTCATGTGGTATTCTGCTCTGTGAAAATGCCTGATATAAACCACTTACCTGCCATATGAAGGTTTTATTGATGTTTCCTGGGTATTTGACAATGGCATTCCTGATTATACCATCTGCACTGCATACAAGCCAGGGGCTGAATAAAATGAACTTTTTCTGCTGTCTTCTATTGTCCCAATGGGGCTTTAGTACCAGACTGGCTGTAATTGATTCCATGTTACGTCACTGAGAAAATGCTTCAATTTGCTACTGCATGCAGGTGAGGACTAAATCAAGCATTCCAGATGTACATTCCTAGATTATACTCAATAAGTTATCATTAGGCCTCCAAAATATTCCTGTTTTCAGGATGCAGATGGACATGTGCTGGTTGGTTTCTAGTTAAACTGGTCATTCTCAATATCTAGTGAAAGTCAAATCCTTGCAACATGTCACAGTTGTGAAGATGTAATGCAAGGCTGGTATACAATCTTACTTCTCTGCACTGATGAGATATTACTATAAATCCTGTTCATATTTGTGGCATCCTAACTTGTAGAATACAAATCATCATTAACATTCTACTTTCTATATAACCATGCAACACATCTGCCATATAGTACAGTTTTCTTTGGTGCTGAGTCATAACCTATTTGTGCAATGATTACACCTTATACAATGTGCAAGATGTGCACACATTTCCAGAATACTCCTATCATCCTCTGAAAGGTTGAATGATGAAAGAATGACTGCATCTGGAGGACAATGTTAAAAGAAATAAATATGCCAAAAGAAGTTTAGTTAGTTCAACAGATAAAGAAAGAAGAATAGAAAATCATAGCAGTGAGAGATGATGCCAAGACAATGTGAAGCATGCTACAGCAAATTTGATCCTGCAGCATATGTGAAACTTAATAAATCCTAAGTCATCATGGTGACCAAATGTGGTTGAAGAGAGGATCACAACTGAATATCCAGTACTAAACACAGTGGAGCATCACAATTATGCTGATGTAAATGATAAGTTGTGATGATAATGTGGTTGTGTTAAGCACTTAGCCCAATTCTACTCACCATTTGCAAAAATATGACCCTGCACTGACCAGAAAGAGGTAATTTGTGAGTTTGGAAGTTTTTGCTCTGTTTATTCATACTTCAAAAACTCAGTCATTTCTTCAAAATTACCAGTGAATATAGTATAATTCTTCCATGCAAGAGGGCACATCCTATGGGTTCTTACACAAAATAACTATAAAGTTAGTCTTTGTGTTGCAAATCAGCAATAGTCATTTATAATTCATTAGATGGGAGTACTAACCATATTCAATTTCAGGACTAGTACTTATATGAGCCATTAATGTTATGAGTCTACTCCTTTTAGAAAACATAGACAAGTACCTTTGGATGTTAAACAGGTTGTAACAAGTATTAGGATAAAGAAATATAGACTGTTTTCACAGTGCAAGTCTTAGTGTAGAATACTTCATCAAGTATAAACACTGCTTAATTAATCAATGCAATTCATAAAACAATTAATGCTCTCAATGCCATTGATGTGAGCACTAATTTAATATACACAAATCCATTTAAACCAGTTTGTGTATATGACTATAGCTCATTCAGCCAATATTTTGTTTTTTGTTCTATAAGTGTATTCAAAACATATATTTTTAAAATGTTTAACCACTTCAAAAATGAAACTGTGAAATATCTGTATTAAATGTTTTAATGTAATGCATTTCTAAGCATACCTTTTTATATATCATACAGCTGTCCTAGAATTATTTTTGCACATTCCAGAAAGTTCTTCTGCCCAAAGAGAAGTACACATTGTGGAACTAATTATATATACCTCACTGACTGAGTTGCAAACTACACAAAAACAGCAGTATTATTATGCTTGTAGGGCTGATGATTCTGTACCAGCCTTTGCATTTAATATGTTGACAGGAGACAATCTAAAGGTGCCCATAAGTTCATGAGTATGAATTACCTTAATATCTCTAAAATAATTTGTCAGCTAGTTTACCCATCAGACACTTAAAACTTTTTTCTTCCTGACAGTGTTCTACAATGGCAGCTCTAATTATTCAGTGATGATTTCATCCCAGTTTAACAGAGGCTTATGTGCTGATATTATTCTGAGTAGCAGCTGTTTGAATCATCATTTGTGTCGTTATGGTCATCATCTACATCACTATCAAAATCATCATTATCATTGTCATTATAATCATTCTTATTCCCATTATCATTATCATATCTGTCATCATCATAATTAGTATCATCATCATCATCTTCATTCTGCGGGCCATATTTTTCAGTCATATACACATCTTTAGTTTTGATGAGATAAGATATTCAGTTAGTATGTCTGTTGAAGAATAAGAATGATAATGTGATTTTCTTGACACTGTTGTATGCTTACAATCCCAAATGTTGCTGGCAAAGTTGTGCATTTACACTGAAATATATTTGTTTTCAAGTAATAATCTTCTGCTTCATTGTGCCGTCCCATTCAATGGCTTAAACCGCACATTAACCCACAGCATCAGTTCTGCACTTATTATAAACTTGATGTGGTTGTTACTGTCAAACATTCTTAGCTTGTTTGTTGAACCAATGCAGTGTCAATAAGTTTGCCTAAAATTAGTGAGTAAAACTTGACCATGAATGCTCCAGTGACTGGCACAGCATCTTTAAGAAATGGATGGATTAGATGATACAGAGGTTGTACGTGTTCAAAAGGAAACAGGCATGGAACGGTTCGTAAAGCAACATGCTTACTTGTGTGAAATAAAGAACTATCAAAATGGCTGCCCATTTCCATATTTTGATATTTTGACCAAATGTCAAACATTAACTTAAGAAGGATTCATCCGATTTCATAAAATTGTGGCTCCCATTCCAAAAAGCATGTTTTGTTCAGTGAGATAATGGATTCCACTTACTAAACTCTTTCTTAAATTTCACGTTAATGTAATACAGATTACTTCTAAGTTATCATCCAGAAACTAGTTCTTAAATGATAAATTAGCAAGACTTTAATTATAATAATTCTTCTGCATTCCAGTGGACAGAGATTAACAGTTTAAATCTGTTCGTATTTGTAATATAATAGGATGATATAAAATATTATAACACAGAGTAAATCAGTATAGCAACATCACTGTAACAAAGGGATTGTTGATTAAAATCTAGATATGATTAAAGTGTACATATGGCAAATAATAATATGTAGGAAATATCTTATAAAACTGTAAGTGTTTATTTAGGCCACGAAGAATGGAGCCCTAATCTTATAATCCAAATGTTTTTTCTTTATATTCCAGAATACAGACAGCCAAATTTACTAATATTGTTAATAGTAAGGTTGTGTATACTAATAGATAAATATGTGCAGTCGGTTGAATTAATCAGTATTTATATAAAGTATTAGTGGTATGCTCACACTGTATGTCACTAAGGTGTTCAGAAACCCTGAAATTAAAAAGTGTTAGTTTTCCCCACATAAAATGATCCACAGCCACATGTCGCCATATATATATATATATATATATATATATATATATATATATATATATATATATATATATATATATATATATAAAACATACTGTCCAGTGAATGCAATTAAGTACCCACTGTCAAAGAATTCAGAAATATTGCTACTAGACAAAATTCCTGTCCTTTACTACATGTTCAAATAATGTGCCATTGCCACAAGGGACACTGCCAATCTACTTCCCCATAATAGTGGGCTTGAGATATGGTGGAACTAGACATTGTCTTTAATCGATGTAGGTGTAGCTGTGTTGCTTTCCCCACTCTAAAATTTAATTTGTACTCATCAGGATGAAATCTACTGATATATTTACCAGCCTTCAAAATAACCAGTATTTGCAAATGTAGTTTTGAATCCAATATGCATCAGAACCAAATTTTCTTTTTTTTTTCAATAATAAATCTTTATTATTTTTTACGTCTTCATACATGCTTTAACAAAGAAAATACAGAAATAATTTCTACAAAATTTCTATCAACATTCACACAAAATATATACAATATTTCTAAAGCTAGATGTGGTATTTGGTTTAGCATGTGTGATCACGTGTAAAACAGCGTTTTTGAAGTTGTCCACAGTTTTCTTACAATCTAGACCTGAGGAACAAATTATTTAGCTCTATCATCTTTAATGTATTTTCTTTTTTTATATTTGAGCATAAATTACTGTGGAAATGAATCATTTTATAGGGAATCTGAAATAATTACCTCATGGTAAACCTGTTTTAAAAGTGCTGGATCTCTAGTTTAGAATAAACTAAAGAATCAATAAGTTGACTTCAAGTTGTCTCTATCCCATATTCTATTATTCCTAACCTTACTAGCTTTTGTAACAATAATATCTGTATTAAATTTAAGATTGTGCATTTTCAACATATTGTTCTTTTGTTAAAGCGAGTTCTTGGTTTCTAAAAAAAATCATCATTCAAATATATTGATTTCAATATTTGAAGAACATAGCTACAATATCATAGGATGGCTAAAAACAGACATTCTAAACATAAAATTAAATGGATTATTTATTCCAGTTTCTATAGAGACAGATTCAACAAAAAAAGAGTATTATGTATGTCGTTTAACTTTTGGGTTATATTCATGTGTGTTTTCAATGTTTTCTACCACTGTGTTTCTTCCTAGGAATCACACAAGTGCTCAACCTAATCAGTAACAATACTCTTAACTTTGTTATACCAGGTATTGTTAGCACAATCTCTTCGTCAGTGTCTATATTAGAAGAACTGTCATCATGTACAGATGCAGAGAATAAGAACTCTCAGAGAAGTTAAGAACAGACCTAGCAGTGGGTATGTTCCTTTACCATTAATCTTTTATTACTGAATCTTTTAATATCAGAATGAAGACAGACTGTTTACTACTTCACTGCAAACTAAAGTGGTGATTAATAATCATTCAGGTCACGTGTACATTTTTGGATATTTCTTTTCAGTAACAAGTTTTCCTGTTCTTTTATGTCATTCACAAAGAATTAATTTTAGATGATAAATAGTCACAGTTGGAAACTTGTTAGCAGTTACAGACATAGATTCATATGTTCATAGGTTGCTACTAAGCTTAAAGCTAATGATACTGTCAGGATGCTCAGGTGCATCACCCAATACTGGTGGGAGACTGTCCCTGGCATTTCTTAAGATGTTGTACATGTCATGCTAAGCCTACACACTTGGCGTGGTGAGCAGCAGTGCTCATTGAATATGCATGATGCTAAGCAACCCTACACTTTGAGAAGCACCTAATCATGGCCAGAACACCTGCTAGTGGCCACGTTAAGGGACAGATAGGCTTGAGCACACAATATAAACAACAGATTGTAAATAAGCATAACCCCAGCAAATAAGCACACACAGATGGCACAATACAATTCAAGGGGAATTGGAGTACATAAAGGCAGAATAAGCTTAACAAGGAATGTGTAGCTATATATAAACAGATTAATTTGTAAACACCACTAATTATAATTATTGATAACTATAGAAATAATCATGGCTACTCAAGGAGACAAATATATGATTTAAAAAATGAAATGTTGACAAAAGGAGATGAGAATGACAGTCACAGTGTGACAAAATGAAGGAAGTTCATAAATAACAGGGAAAGTGGATAGGTAGGGTAACGGTTGCCAAGGAAAACATATTCAGTGGGGGACATTGCATGCAGTATGCTGCAGGTAGTGCACAGCTATGGAACTTCACTGGCATTGTCATGTATATTGTGAAAGTAAACAAAGGCAATAATTCACATAGAAAAGAACTGATGCTTGAACATACATACAGGTTAAAGAACTTTAATGATTTTCCTTGCTTTATATATATAATGAAGTTGTGATGCAATTTTCACACATGTAAAAATGGGATTATAATGAGAAAATTCATGCAAACCCATAAAATGATTCCAGTAATAGCAGTACTTGTGAAAACAATCAGTTGTGCAGCAACCTGCATGTTGTGAATGGTAGAATGTGTGACTGTTTAAACATGCCATATATTTATGTATGTAATTCAGAAGGACCCGACACATATACAGAGCTGCCACTTTGAACAGCATATGAACAGAAGAGTGTTCTGCTGTCTATAATTACAGATGTCTACCTCTAAACACTGTAAGATGTAAGAAGTTGCAAAGTGAATGTCATGGCCATGTGACATGTAGTAACATGCACATTAATCAAGGCAAAACTCATGTGTAGTCACTCCCTTGACAATTGGATTGTGTGTGTAGATATGTCAGTATATGTCTATATATATGATATATGTATGTATGATAGGAAGACCACACATGGATAGTTAGCCCATAGAAGACTTAGGGCAAATCAATTTGAATGCTAGCAGTATTGTGTAACAACCTTGGATACGATTTGAGTATAATGCATTTACAGGATTGTAATCATTATAGTATGTGTCCATCTAGCTGCAACTGCCACACAATACACTTGGAAATAAAAAAGTCTATCAAACTACACTTCTGAATGCAGTATAGCATCATGTTGAACATCACATTCTGCCCTTAGTAATTTTCTGGAACACATTAGTAACGCCTGTATGACAGTACGCAACCATAACTCACAAAAAGCTGCAACATTAATGTCAATTAGTTAATGAACTGCTGAAAATTTACATTTCACATACAGCAGCTGTACACTAGCCTGCAGCAATTGTTGTTTATCTCCATGCTTAGCTCATTAACTCCATTGAATGGACATTGACAGAAACAAGCCACTAGACGAATAGGAACAAATGACAATAACTATCTTATAACATTGATTACTTTCTGTATTGTGTGCTAAATGGTGCACATCTACTAATCATTATAGTGGGCATGCTTATAATGAAGTACTGCGTTGAATGCATTGATATCAATTATCCACCACAAAACATAAGAAGTATCATAACATGGGTCCAATCACATTTTGCATTCATTTTGAAGCATGACATATATTAAGAACTGATGAAAAGGCCATTCAGTAAAATTCTTATGTAAATATTTCCATTCAGTCATAGAATTAGTTGCATTCCTTTTGGTTAAGCAAATAATGGCTGTACACATTGTCTGACATACTTAATAATTATACCTTGCCAGACTCAAACAACTGCCTGAGCTCATACATATTAGAGCTGTATATCAACCACTTAAGCCACCAAAATAATCACATCAGTATTATGTTTGATTGGCTTATGGTTCCCCTAACATGAAATGTTAGTGTGCCATATCACCATTGTTTGGGGTAAGCCACTTCTGTCATTATTATCTGACAGACTTAAATTACCAGATTCAATCTCCTGCCTATGAGTGCTCCAAACTCTACAGAACTGTGTATCACCTTCTTTTGACACAAGATAGTTTAATGTTCACATGTCAGAAAGGACATACTTCAAGGTCTAAACTAACCAGTGTTTTGGATGGTCAAGTATCCACTAAAATTTCTTTTTAGGAATGAAAAGGCTTTAGCCATGTTACTGGTCACACTACTGTGAGTTAGCCATATTGGTGTTTGTTGTGAAACCATGCTTATCCATCAATATGGTTTTGCACATATATATCAGCAAACTTGAATAACTGCCTAACTTCATATGCTATTAGAGTCAGGATTAACTGCATGCATCGCAGGAGAAATCTTACCACAAGGGTCAGAAAACACTTATTTAGATGGAATGAAATTATTAGTGCACTGAAAGGCCTAAAAGGGATGGAAGAAGTTGGTGGGAATGTTGGATAAGGCAGCATTTTATGTCACTTCACCCACATTAAGTTAGCTTTTCTTGGAGCTGAAAAGCTGCTTATGTACGTTCACAATCCAGAGAATGGTGCATTAACCCTACAGATGGTTTGTAATATTAGAAGGCTTATTAATGAATGAGAGAGGAGGGATGTGATCATTGCTGTTGGAAAGATGTGAGCTGATTTGGCAGCTACATCTAAATGCAACGTGCTGGCCTGGTTTGAACAAACAGGCTTCTATTTCTAGTATTTTAAAATTAAAAGCATTTTAAAGATACGCTTTATATAGTTTAGTAGAAGGCATTAAGTTTTATGACATTTAATTTTATTTTTATTTATTTAATTCTTACAGAACTGTGAATTATGCATTATATAAGTAACTCGTCATGATGGGGGCATGAACATTTAGAATTATAGCATGCCTATTGGTTTCCTTGTGGATGTGTCAGCAGCTTAGTATGAACAGGAATGTGAAACTTTAAAAGATGGTCTTTTCTTATGTTATGAGAAGTTATTTAATGAAGGAATGAAAGCACTTATTTTATTGGTTTTATCAGTGTTTGTTGCAATAAAGTGTTTTTAAAATCGTTTTTGAACCTGGGAGTTGTTTTATACAGTGCACATTATTGTTCAGTGGCTGCTATGATTGCCAAGTTCCTTGTATGCTCACAAATGAAGTCTTACTACAAATGCGAGCCATTATGTGTGGCTTAAAACTGCATAAAAGAGTAGTGTGACATCTCTCCCCATGTCAATATCTTGCATCAGTGGAGGTGTGCACACTACACGTGCTATATATGCCAGTCATCCCTGTGACTGTAGCTGCACACACTCACAATATTTAGAAAATGCCATATACAAACACTGTCTATGTTAAGTCCACAAGCTAGTGAACCTTGTATCAATCTCTGGCATTACAGGAGAAGTCTTACTACAAGGGTGAGATAAAACATATTTCAATAGATGACTTCATCAGTGTCTGGGATAAAAGGGATTGAAAGTAGTGGGACAGCTCTCTTCCAGTGTAAATCTACTCATTAGATTTGTAGGTGAAGCCATTCCTACTTTGATCTTGATTCACACACACACTTTGATACAAGTGAGTCAGGAGAATAATTGCTGGATTCAAAGACATATCCATCTTTGCAAACAATCTAGAATACATTATATCAATGGCTAGAATCACAGAAGAAATCTGACTACAAGTGTAAGATAAAGCATATTTTAGAGGATTTCATCATTATTGTTTTGAAAAAGAGATGTGTATGCTAAAATCGACTGAAAGTAGTGGGAGCACCCTCTCCTGGTATAAATCTACACATCAGATCTACGGATGAAGGCATTCAAACATAGACCTATATTCACACACACACACACACACACACACACAGACACACACACACACACACACACACTCATACTAGTCTGTCACTGCTGGACATGCACGCATACCTGTCTCAGTGCACAAGCTAGAGTACATTGCGTCAACTGTCAAAGCCATAGAATAAGTCTGTATAAGTGTGAGATATTGTACATTTTAAAAGATGACATCATCACTGTGTTTCAAAACAGACAGTGTGCATCATATGTTTGGGTGAAATAGAATGCGTCTTCATAAGCAGATGAAACAGTATTGTGTTTCTCGCAAGTAATTACATACTGTGCAGATAACTCATACATCTTTTCATTCATGGACATTGTGCTAGTGTTAGTGATATCTAGCTGTTTCACATTATGCTGTATTACCCATGTATATGACAGATGATATGAAGAAAATGAAAACACTGTCATCTGTGTTAGCATGTCTAGCAGGATAGTTGTGTATATTCTCAGATTAACTTGTATTGTATGCCAGCATGCCTAATTGTGAAAATGTAAATAATTTTTTTTTAATGTTGAGTATGTCCCTGTGTATACAGAATGTTTAAAGAATATCTCAGTGTTTTGATACATTTCTAATTGCGTATGTTTGAGAGGGACATTCTAAAAGTACTGTGGAGAATCAGCTGAACGGTGAGTGATGTCATAAGAATGTTCATGGTTGCTAAGTGATTATTTAAACAGCTGATTGACAGAAAAATAACTTTTTCAAACAGCTGACAGCTATTTTTTTTTAAATACAACAGTTGAGACTACAGTTGGCAAGTAATGAGCAGTTTGTCAAGTGCTGAGCAGTTTTGTGAAGTACAGTCAGTTACAGTGCTGTGCAGTCAGTGGACACCCATGAAAGAGAACTCACCAAAAACTGTAAGCCTCCCTTTTGCTTTGCTGTTATGTGTTATATTAGCTCAAAGACAGTATTTTTAAGTTAGATTAGGAAAGCTTAGTTATTAAGATAGAGTTTTTCTAGAGTAGTGGACTCCTATCCTGCAGTTTAATTTTACATTTCTGGTGTTTGAGTTCTGGTGTTTATTGAAAGCTATTGATTTACATTCTTGTAATTATTTTACTTATTATTAAATGTTTTTCATTACTTTACATTGTGGTTAAAAATCATTGTTTTTCTTTAGAAGTCAAAGCGTGTTTATACCTGTTTCATACTCCCCAGGTCACCTTGAAGGCCTGGTCACTTAAGGTCATAGCTGTCGTTTATTTTGATATTTAATTTTCATAGTTGGACACCCCTTTAGAAGGGCATGAAGACACTCAGGTAGCAGCATTACCAAATTATTTTGTGGAAAGGACATAGCTGGAAATCTATGTCAGGCTTTCCCAATAGTGTTTGGATGTATGAGATTTAAATTTACTTGAGTATGAGTGTATCAGAGGTCTTAAACTAGGACACATTGCTCTGAAGTGTATAATAAGGGAATACATTTGGGGTGAACAGAGGTATATAGTCCAGCCCCAGGAAAAATAGAGTGTGTTCCTGTTGTGCTCTTAGGGGAAAATTGTGAAATATTTCTTCTGTTTAAGTGACAGTCTCATACCGGAGTCAATAGTGAGGATTGAAGCTCCTTAGTTACTGACCCAAGATAGTAAGGGATGTCATTTAATTGTTGGCAGTCTGGTGGCTTTAGCCAGACACCACAGATGATAATCACAATTGTCAAACTGTGGACAGCCAACTAGCCATTCTTGACTAATCTGCTCAGGATCAGTGCATGCAAATCTTAACTAGTTGGTGTGTTATTGTCAATAGTTCATAATTTTTATGAAATGTGCAATATAAATACAAAACATACATGTCAAACATAGTTAAGTGCACTACTTAATACCACTTAGCAAGTATGTGTCCAAAGGTCCCACAGCATTGTATATCACTTGCAAATCTAGTGTATTGAACTACAAAAATAATTTACAGTATGTTGTGTTTAGAGAGCATCACAGTTAACTTATCATATCTTGAGTACAACAAGCTACTAAAACATGCTCAAGTAGTGTAAATACAGATATCATTTTTTTGTCAAAAATGCTTCCTGAAGCACACTATTGACAAGCTCGTTTACACAAATGGTGGCAAAGTATTAACACATGCATAATTCTTTTTTGAGGTTTTAAACTCAGAATGGGAATTAGTAATGGACTAGGGTGTCCCACATCAAGCATCACAAAAATAAGGACTATAGGTATATAGACTTTTTTAATTCATAGCCGTTATAGAACAGATGTGTATCATGGCAATTTTATGATCATTACAGTAAAGTATTCATTATATGGTAGTACAGGGCTATACCTACATTGCCCTTATATATGCTGACTGTCTACATGCTTAAGGCACGCCATAGTTTTCCTTATGTAATTATATTTGTTATTATACAATGCCTACCCTAAAAACGTGCACGCTGATTGGCCAGCCCAACCAGCGTGCCCGTTGTAAATCCCTCAATATACTAACGGAAAAAGGTCCGGTCGCCCGGACTTTTTCCGTTAGTATAAAACACTGTCTCGCTATGTTAAAAGAGTTTAACATAGCGACACAGATTTAAAAAAAGCAACGGACATCTCCGTTGCTTTTTTTAAAGCTGTCTCGCTATGTTAAACTCCTTTAACATAGCGACACAGTGTGTAAAAAGCAACGGAGATCTTGCAATCTCCGTTGTTTTTTTTTAAACTTGTCTCGCTGTGTTAAATGAGTTTAACATAGCGAGACAGCTTTAAAATAAGCAACGGAGATCTCCGTTGCTTATTTTAAACCTGTCTCCATGTTAAACCCATTTAACATAGCGAGACATAAAGCAACGGAGAACTGCGTTCTCCGTTGCTTTGCCCACAACTCTGATGTACTGCGTAGGCATCGCAGTACATCAGAACTACCGTGAACACCAGACAGGTGCGGAAGGGCAGCAAAGAGGCATTATACAATGCCATTATTTAAGAAAAGTAATTATTTCTTTTCTTAAATAATGGCATTGTATAATAGCAATAACCCACTTCTGGGTGTGGGTAATGCTGGATTTACCCACGGTTGTCTTTGTTTGGTCCCTCGGGCGAAACCACGCCAACCGTGGGTAAATCCAGCATTACCCACACCCAGGCGTGGGTTATTGCTATAATATCACATCATTGAATAATAAAGTCACCACATGGTAACATACTTCTATGTGTTAGACTTCATATACTTCAGAAAGCACATGGTAATGTTAGCATTTTAATCCTACTACCGTCTAAGTGTATAGGAACAATTGTTTTAAATTGTGCCTAGTGTTGTATAATTGTCACCCCATAAATCCTTGTTTTGACCAGATGCCTTGCACTCATTGGTGGGAAGATATGAGCAGGGTTGGTATGATAGTGAATCACATAAAAGGACAAAGCAAGGTACTGCTGGTGGAATAACATATGTATCCATACTTAAACGGATTAAATTTAATGAGAGTTGATAGTGCTCATAATTTACTCCTGATGCTGGATTCAAACATCTGCCAGTCTGCACAAAAAGTCTACAGATGTGATCATTACCTGATCACACCACAAAGGAATGCACATGTCCTACTAAAACACACACATTTGAAGCAACAATGAAAATAGTAGGAAGCAAGAGGATTAATTTGCAGCATACTACATAAAATGAATGACAATTGAAACATCCCTTATGGTATGTATTCAACCCTACAGCCTTTTCAGCATTTGATAGTCAATAACAATCAGCAATTAATAATTAATTAATTTAATTAATCAATTAACAGTCTCCTCATAGTACTGTCAATATGTCTTTCCATAGTGCAATGAGGTTAAGCACATGAGTGTAATGAGCATCAGACTAATGCATCTGAAGGCAAAGCTCACCAGTTTTTGCCATAACATGTGAACTGTCGTTTACAGCCAGTTACAATTCTGTTTGATGCCAGGCATCACATGAATATTGAGGAAAAAGAGTGATGAGACAGAAGGGGTGAAGAGAAAGAGAGAAAAGAGGCATCAAAACATTTTAATTTACGGGGCATTTCTGGACGTCTTTCTTGTGTGTTACTCAGGTTTGTTATCATGATTCTGTTATGCTCTGTGCAATGAAGTATTCACAAAAAGGGAGCAAGTAGAGGATAGAATGGTGGACCAATGATTAAAACAAGCAGGATAATGGTGGGTTAATTACATATGAGGGCAACACTTTTCCACATAATATTAATGTGAACAAACATTAAATAATGCTTGACATACTTTTGGATTCAAACCATTGACACCATGCAAAAGCAATCTACACACCTGAGCATAACATGAGCAGACCACACAGGAATTCATACATCACATAGTCAAAATCACACATTTGTAGAGACAGTGGCAAAATATTGTCACAAGAGAAAATGTAGGCATCAGGCTTCATCATAATAATGACAGTAGTAAGACCCCATAAGGTGTACATTATATCCTGCTGAATAAACATGAAAGGGATTATATTACGTTTGAACTTTTAAAAATTCGAATGTCATATGGTCAACACCATATTATCAAACTTTTAAAAGTTCGAACCTTTCAACGGAGATCTTCATTTTGGTTTGTCTTTCACCTTTTCCCGGTTAGGGGTCGCCACAGCGGAACTCTGGTCCGCTAATGATTGGCAGTAGATTTTCACAAACGCCTAGGTACCAGCTCACCTTCCAACCTTCAATGAAGGCACGCCCATTTATGCATGTCTTTTGAATGTCACCCAACCACGGGGAGGACATGCAGACTCCACACAGAAGGCACTCCCTGCACTCCAGCTGAGAATCAAACAGGAGAACCTCTTGCTGTGAGGCAAAAATGCTACAGCTGCACCACTGCGGCTTCAACGGTGATCTCCGTACAGTGTGGAATTGGAAGAATTCCCTTTCCTGCATTGTAGTGCGATCTTAGAGTTGGTATATTTAAAGAGTGGGAGGTGTTGGGGATGTAGCCCCCCATGTGGGGGTTGCAGGGGGGGCTTGCTCCCTGCTTTAAATCTTCAGGTAGGATTTTTCTGTGGTTTATTTTTTTTATTAGATTTTTGAACTTTTAAAAGTTCGATCATATGGTGTTACCCATATGACATTCAAACTTTTAAAAGTTCGATCATCTAATATAGACACTCTCCCAATCCTGCTATCAGTCTGCATTCCTACAGAGCAGTGAGGCTAAGCACATTTTACTATTGCAATTGAATATAAAATCTTCAGTTTTTACCATAGAATGTGAAATGCCATTTATTGTCATTTACCACTGCTGTGTGATGCAAAAACTCATGCAACTGTTGAGGAGCAAAATTGAAATGTTGTTTTATGGGCCATCTCTGTCCATGTCTGTTGTGTGTGACTCTATTTTTTGAGAAGATTAAACATGTGAAAAGGGATTGATAAGACAGAGGTGAAATCGGTGGCAAGCAGAGGCACACAGTGGAAAGAATAGAGGAATGTACAAGATGGTGGTGGAAAAGTACCATAGCTATCCACATCTTCACAAAATAAGTGTTTACTTGTATAAATAATTTGATGAATTTGAATAGCCAACATATCAGGGGTGTATGGCAATAACTTAATAATATTATATGGCCAATTGGACCAAATTACGTATGTCAGATAAAACATAGGTGAAGCAGAGAGTTATATATGGCATACTTTTTTGGGGGGGACATGTGGCAATTTTATATTTTATTGTAAAGAGAGACAAGACAGACAGGGTGGTGATGGACAGAAAAGGTTGAGGGACACCATGACTGGGGATACTTAAAAGACATCAGAGGCACATCCACTTCAGACATGATTATAGTGAGAATCGAGTACTCCCTCTCAGAATTGCCAGCACTGCCTTCTGTTGCAGACAAATAGGGCAATTATGTTGGTCATAATCAGTGTTATTAACAGATACATTTATATAAACAGGGAAATAATGGGTTGGTGGGACATATATTTTACAGACTGTGACTGGCAGCTCCTGGGAACTGAACCCATGACAAAAAAAAAAGCTGAACTGCTGTATTTTGTTTATTAATGCCTAATGCCACAGGAGAATGGCCATCTTTGGGTTGTAAGTTGAGGTACAACAATCTGAACATGACTGGGGATCTAATTCTGACAAGCCTGTATAAGTTGGACTTTGAGTTGTTATGTTATTGGATATATATTTTGAAGCACTTATATATTTATATTAAACATTTTAATTTGCATTGAGTTCAGCGGTCTCAGTAACAAATGTTGAAGAAAGGTCCATGCATACTTTACATGACATACTGTCCTTTACACCTTATACTGATAATTGCAATGAGTCATAATTTAGCTCAATAAATACTGGTAACATTATACATATGCAAGTGTACTTTCAATTAACTATGATCACTTCACACAAACACTAGTTAACTTATTTAGCATTCATTACACTGAGTTGAGTTGCAAGTTGCAGTTGGTAATATGATAGTTGGACTTCATGTTCAGTAACCAAAAAAGGCACTGACACTACTTTATTCTGACCCCATCAGTAAAACAGCCTGTAATCTGGATTTGAACCCTGTATTACTTCTGCTGTTACTCAGACCTTATTGTATTAAGAAGTTGAGTAACAAAAATAGTTACATATCAGGTATATTTTCTGCACTCAGTACTGTCCAGAATGCTGAATGAATTGCACTGCCACCAGCCTTTTTGCTATACTGACTGTTTTAAGTCTTTGCAAGTGCGAAATAACATTTTGAGTTTTTGCCTTGTATAGTTAACCATTGTTCACTGCAAGTCACTGCCAAGCATCTCACAAAGGTAGAAGTTAAGAAAAAAAATCAGCAGTGTGCTGATTTATTCAATTGGTGGACTTTGAATAGTGAAATGCTGGCAGTCAGGAGTACTAATTTCACTGGCAAGTCAAAATATCTAGCTTTGAACCAAGTACCTAGACCATTATCCCAAAACATTGACTATTCTGACAGTGTTTGCCATATAACTTACTTTTCTGTTACACCTCATTATGCCTTTATGTTATGACACTTATTGAGGAGGGGCTACACAGGTGTTTATATAATGTCATGTTGTACACAGCATATACAATTAAAATATGCACTTGTGTTACAGAAATGTCTTGCTGTCATGAGTAATTGTTCAGAAATATATACAAAGAATTTGATTAAGGATCCACATTTTACAGTAGATTCTGTTGCTGATTTTACTTCCAGAGACTTTAGTCTATAACATATTTGTTATATCATGCACATAAAAATCTGGTATTACTATGATCAATAATAGGAGTACTGCAAATGACACATATCAAAGGTATCTTGTTCTTCATTCATTACACATACTTTTGATGTTACTGCCCAAACATTAGAAATTGCAATTGTACTGCGGGTTTAAGTACACAAACTAAATTCAAAATATCCAAAGCTGGATTAAAACCCAGGATTATATGTGATGCTGTTCAGACCTTACTGTATTAACACATTAAACCAGAGAGAAAGTACATAAGAGGTGTCTTCTTCCGCACTCAGCAATGTTCAGAGTGCTGACAGAAGTGCACTGATGCCAGTCTTATTTGTGCACTGACATGCCAAATTAAAATTTTGAGTTTTTCCTTTGAAAAGTGAGCTGTCATTCACTGACAGTCCCCTATCCACAGTCACTGACTCGCAATGCCAAGAGCTGCACAAAGGAGGAAACTGAAAATAAATTTGAATCAGTGTGATGATTTTTCTGTTCCGTGGTCTTACATAATTAAAATATTGACATTAAAGATCCGTGGTCTTACCTAATTAAAATATTGACATTAAAGATCCCTAACTTCACACTGAGAAAACCCTATCTAAAAATGAACTGTGAAACCATGGCACTATCATAAAACAATGACAAGATTTATAGTGTTTACTCCATCAACTATGACATTATGAGGTAGAGAATGTAGAGCACATATACCCAGCTTTGTCATTCTAACATTTCAAATTTAGGAAGCAATATATGCATATTGTCACACTCGTTCTTTATCCTTTAACAGCAGAAGTCTTGTTGAATGGGCTATTTGCAGAAGTTATACTGCTGAAGTATGTCACAGTACAAACAAATGTATGTGATACAAGAGTTCCCTTTCATTTATGAGCATTACTTACTTTTGATGTGCTTGTAACCTGGCTGAATTTTAATTTACAATAATTTTGAACTTTTTAAAAAGTTGTATTTACTTGATAAGACTTACAAACACTTTTTACTCAGAGCCCCAGTTATCACATAACCATATTTTCTTAAAGATGGTATAAAGGTTATCTCCTAAGACAGTCAATATAATAACAAACTTAGAAATAAGCCTATTCTCCCTGATACACCCCCTGCAAGAGTAAATCCAGTAGCTGGAGTGTTAAAGAATTAATTAGTCATGTAATACTGGTAATGAATCGCACTTGCAAACCATTAGCTAGTCACAGCTCTGAATAAACAGTCTTGTACTGCTAGAGCATTTGAAAGGGATCACTTAAGTCCTCATACCATGTTTACCTGCCCAGCACTTTGAGCTGATAATATTATTCAGGAATGGAAATAAGCTGACACCTACTTTACATATTTCACATATCCAGAGGCAGTGAATCTACAGTACCTGATATAAACACAACCTGGGGTTGAGGAACTTCAGTCATAGTATAGAAGACTGCAGGGTTCACCAAGTGTTTCAAAATTTAAGATACTTCTGGTTGAATTGACTTGCTGCATTCTTTTGTGAAAACTTTATTACAATTCCTGTCAAGGTAATGTATGTTACATCCTTTACAAGTAATATGTACAGTTAAGATTTTAGCATGTTTTTCTAGCAAATTGAGTGATGTCTGCACTTTGCAAAGTTGTGTTTGAATGAACAGGTAACACTATTGAAATGATTCTCAACTTATGTTACATGTGCTTATGGAAGCATATCACTGAGGATGTGAACATGCTTCTAACTTATAGGAAGTTGCAATGTTAAAGTGACATTTTTAAAAATGTTCTATGGTAAGGTTGTTGTAGCTGCCTGACATAGCCAACACTTATTCTATTAGAAGTACTGTGGTCTTGTCATTTTTAGTTGCAGGGTTGGGAGGAATGGGTTATTTGTTGGAGGCCTTTTTATTACATAACAGTGTTGTCTACACTTATTTCATTGCTGTTATATATTCTGGACATATAAAAAAATATTTCTCCTTATTCAGTTCTGAGGGTGTTGCAGTTATGTGTTAAATATCTGTATTCACACACGCACACACACACACACACACACACACACACATACACACACACACACACACACAAACATACACACACACACACATATATATATATATATATATATATATATATATATATATATATATATATTATGTGCAAGTTGTTAATGAGGATGCCTGCCTAATGAATATTTGTTTTCTGTCCATTGTATATCATCAGCATACAACCCCTGTTGATTTTCCTGACAACTCTTTTTTTTACTTCAGTACAGGGAAATGGACATTTAAACCTGCATTTCTATAACTGCATTCTCAGCATCTAAAAATGCAGGTTTAAATGGACATTTAAACCTGCATTTTTAGATGCTGAGAATGCAGTTATAGTCCAGGTCCTCCATCAACATAACTCACGGCTCTTCCAATAATTTGTCTGGCAGCAGGAGGTCTGTGATGTAAATGCTGTGGGTCACCATGGCCATGACTACAAGGCTATCAGACATCAGGTCAGTGATATAATAACAAATGCTGAAAACAGAGCCACGGCTGTTGCACAGGGATGGAGAGCTACTCGGGTGATCCTGCTACTGAACCACCACTCACTGAGATGGAGGAGTTTCTATCAACTGTAAGGGATCTGGAAAGCTCGAAGGAGTTGCCCTGTGCTATGATGTATGTGGGGGCAGAGGTGGAAGACAGACACAGGGTGTCTACTACTAATGCTCCAGGTATGCTAAATATATATATATATATATATATATATATATATATATAATGCAATTGATATTTTAGAGTTATAAATAGTTGTCTTTCATGTGTCATCTTCTGTTTAATGCTTATCTTACCTTTGTCAGTCTCCATTTTGTTTGTCTAGGCTCATCTGATATTGAGGTTTCATAGCTACATACACATGGTATGGGCATACATTTTATGTGTCTTTTCATATATTGCTTTTTAAATCTATCTTACTGAATTTTCTATTTTCATTTGCAACTATTGTTGTTTTACTCAGGTTTATATAGCATATGTCTGATCATTATTTTCATTTATTTTTCTTTTTCGTGTGTGTTTTATTGATATAATCACAAGTGAACCTGCCACCAGCACTGTTGAACTCCTACTATCTAATGTCAGAGGATCTGTAGCCTCTGACAGTGCTGGTAGTGATGAAAAGGCACAGGCTGAGGATGCAGAGGGTAAGTCTGACACTGAGGTTGTCAGTCCCACATCCCTTTCCCGGAGTTTGGGCTCAGCCTGTAGGCATACACATACCAATTACATGGAGCTATGTGAGACAGGACAGGTTAAGGGTGATATGGTTGATCAGGGTAATGTGGTTACCCCAGTCACAGAGCTGGTGGCATCTCCTTCTATCCATCATGAGGGTGAAGTACCACATGGGGGTGTTGGTAGAGCTGTTCAGAGGAGGCATGCTTTCTGACCAGCCCAATGTTGTTGTGTTAGTAAGTATCACCCAATGTATATGTTGGGCCATTGTATGGGGACAGGCAAGTTCCACCAGTTCCTCAGCAGAGATAGTCAGAGTACATCATGTTGTGCTTTCTGAGATGCAAGACTGTCTAAACCATGTGTGCATCCTTGGGCCAGTTGAATGACACACTGAATATTGCAGTGTCTGTTATGGAATGTCTGATAGGTGAGGGTCAGCATCCATATGGCCAAAGAGCTGCTACATTGGCAGATGCCACTTCTGCAGTGGTACTATCTCTACGGCTGCAAAAGTGATTAAGGTGTACACACCCAAACACAGTAGACCAAATGGTCATGGTTGTGGATTTATTTGTGATGAGACCTCATCCAGCAGACAATGCTCATGCTCAGGTAGCACCTCAAGGTCTAGCCATCATCATGGAACTAGCAGTGCAATTCCCGGCAGAGGTAGCTCATGTGATCTGGGCCCTGGAGTATACACACAGTACCCTTGATCTTACCCATACCACTTCACACACACACATACATATATATATATATATATATATATATATATATATATATATATATATATCTTTAATAGTTGACTTCTTTATATCTGATGCTACTAGCCGGACAATGCATACTTGTTGCTAACCTAATGTTTCATATTACACACACACACACACACACACACACACACACACACACACACACACACACACACACACACAGACACACACTTATCTTGTGTCAGGCTTGCACTCCTGTAACCCGCTCACCCTGTGTAAGCAATGATGACTGTGTACTGCCCTTTGCACATTTCTTCATGACTTATTGTTGCCTAAGTCTGATGCAGAGAATTGGCAGCTAATGCTTGCTTTGTCATATGCCTGCTTTCACCAAGATTATGTATTGAACTGAATTTCTGTTTTATTTTGTTCAAGTTAAATTGTGTTAGTATACTGTGCTCATAACTGTGCTTGTAGTAGTGTTAGCAGTACTACATTCCTACTAATTATGATTTAATGCTCAGTACTCTTTGGGATAACATATTCTCATTTGTATCTTACTTAGTTATGCTGTATTTTCTCTTCATTAGGGGTGCATAAGTATGCTTGATCAATGTTACATAATTCAAGTTCGGAGCCTATTAAGGCAGTTGAAGAATTTGCCTTCACAGGATCAAAAGATCTATCTCTCACAACTTATCCAAACTTTGTTTAAACCGATATATTGTTTACAAACATCTAATTTTTATAGGTAGTGAATTCCATCGGCTATCAGCCCTGAAATGAAAACTATTTTGCTTTAAATTAGGTTACAATTTCCAGTACCAACCAAACGTTTATTATTCCTCATGTCCATAGTTTAGCAACACCCACTATATCACAATAGCTTTCAGAATAAAAACTTTTATACATTACAATTAAATTCCCCTAAATAACCTATATTTAATTGTAAATATGGATTAAGACTTCAACCAACATTAGTAACCAATACCCTTTAAACTTCTTAAATCTGTTAAGTGGTAAGTGAAAGACCTTTGCATCCTCTCAAAATGTTCACTTTAGCCTTATCATATATACATGCAGATCCATCATAGTCAATATAGAGCTTATTAATGTTTTAAACCATCGTAACAAAGCATTCTTAGCCCTGCTACTATCACACCAAACAATTTACACAATTCACAATAACATCTGCTAATTGTGTAAGTTAATTATGAATCAACACTAAAACTTGCTCAATGAGAATCCCTAAATCTTTAATCCTGCCAATGCTTTTTATTAAGCAATTATTCAAAGCAAATGAATAACATGCATTATTCTTTCTAAAATTTATAATAAATGTATTTTTCAGATTAAATTCCATTTCATTGTCAGAAGCCCAAATAAATAAATCATCTAATATCTTTGTAATCTATTATGATCGTCCAGTTTTGTAATAACTAGGCCAGGCCTACTTGTGTATCATCAGCAAATTTATCAATCCACAAACCATTATGATTTGGAAATTATGCCATAATTATCCCAGATTATGCTGTACCCAAAATAGATCCCTGATGCACATCACAGGAAACACATTTTCTATTAGTGAAAATATATTTAATTTTAGCTCTGCATGTCCTATGATTCAACCATTTCTTCACCCTCCTAATTATATAACAATTTAAATGAAATTATTTTATGGTCAGGATCTGTATCAAATGCTCTCACCATATTTAGATAAATGGCATCAACTGGTAACCCCTCACATAAAGACTCACACAATGGTTGATAAAAAAGACAACAAATTAATCTGACAGGATCTTCCCAATGCAAATCCATGTTGAGAGATGTCTATATTTGTATCATTGATTCCAACATAATTTAGCTATTACCCTTTCAAAACATTTTCCCAACAAGCAAGTTAAACTTATCTGTCTAAAATTATTAAACAAAAACAAATTTACACATTTTGGCATTGGAACAGCTATAGCCTCCTTGTTCAGTTCTGGAACAAAACCTGTTTCTAAAGAACATTGAAATAGATATAATAAACTGAAAATTAGGTAACTTATATTTTTCAGAAAGTACCCATTAATTCCATCGGGACCAGCTGCAGAGTTTAAATTAATCTTAAATACTTCCTTACATCCATTCTTAAAAAAATAACAGGACACAGATCATCAGCACAAAGAGATAAGTGTACTTCAGCCATTGAACAATTGTTAGTTGTTATTAAAGAGTTCACAAAGATATTAACTAAAGACCCTAAGTCCGTTAGTAAATTATCATTCCATTTTATATTATATTTCAACAAATTTCCCTTATATGACTTTAAATATCTGTAAAAAGACTTTCTGTTATCCACTGTATGGCAAGCTAACCTTTTCCCAAATTCTTGCTGGACTTCCTTAATTTCTATTAACCTTTTCCACTTCATAGGTCCACCAAGGAGTTTTATTGGGTTTATCCTTTACAAATATTAATGGGATATAATAATCAATTATATGAGTTAAAAGTACATGGAATTTTCTACTTCCATTGACAATATCTATGTTACATAATTCTTCCTTCCATTCCCATTTAACTATTCCTTATTTGTTTTTCTATAGTTAGTTTTATAAAATTTCCTGTTGTAAATTCTACTTCCCACATATGGTTTGGCACTTAAAGAGAGATGAACATATATCCATTCAACACAGTTATGCTCTGAACCATCTTACCCTGATTCAATAGTACATTTTATAAACTTCTCTTACTTAGTCCATACAATACCCAACAATTTGGTGCCACCAGTTGCTCCAGCAACAATCTGTCTATATCCATAAGCAGTACTAAAACCCACTATTTCATTGATAACCCCAAATTAATTGTTTATTTTATTCCTTGATATATTTGGTGCATTAAAATCCCCAGCTACCAACTTATATCTTTCCTCAACGTTATTGAGAGCATTTTTACTAAAATCCCTTTTCTCCCATAAAGAAAAGTTAGAAGGCATATAAAATAAACAAAACCTAATCTGTCCACTATTAACCTTAACACTAACAGAGACAATCTCAAAGTTCTCACTAACACTGATTAATTGAGAGGATCACTTTTCTTTAACATAGCTGTTACACCAGACCCTTTTATATGCTGCCTATATTTATGATACTCCCTATAATCTGGTATGCAAATTGGGTGATTTTTATCAGAAAACCAAGTATCTGTTATTAGTACTACATCAACAGAATCATACATACTTCTAGCTTCCAAAAAATAAAATGTATTCTTCAGGCTGCTTGTATTACGCAACAAAATTTTCAAATATAAAGCCTTCACAGAATGATCTTTATCTAAGTTCCTATATCATGTACCTATGTGAATGGTGACCAGGACCTACTTTGGCTTGATGCACAGGTTGTATACATCTGCTGAGAAAAGCTATTGCATACCTTTAATAATTTAATTGTTTTTTTACATTTTGTATTACATATGTCACTCATATGCTACTGCTAGCATAGTTCTATAGCTGAACAATGTTTTATTTTAAGTGAATTACAGTATTTAATATGAGTATATTCATTTATCTTCTTGACAGGTTCATCACTAACCCTGTTAATGCTGCTGATGATAAAGTTGTCTGTTATGGGTTGATGCTGTCTGATGCTCTCAGAACACAGCCATGGGTAAAGAAAGGCTGATAGTTTTGCATACATCATTGTTACTGTTTGTGTTACCACTGAGTTGGGGCCATAGCAAATTGTGCATGCCTCTGTCCGCCTGGACCATCCCATGCTGCTGGTTCTTCACCTGACTCTTCATTGTGTCTGCTGGCCCTGCCCGTGGTGAAGGCAGTACAGTGTTTGGCCTTGTTCACCCTGCTGAAACTGTTTTCTAACTATAATATTATGTTACGTGGCATGGACTATCAGTATTTTGGCAGAGGCAGCTGGGTCATAATGTAGGGCACCTCTAGGTATACCTAGACATTGGAAATGTGACTTGAGCATGTTAAAACCATACTGTATAATACTGTTATTTGAGCGTGTGCACATTTGTAACCTTGCTCAGTGGGGTTGTATGGGTTTCTCATGGGTGTCATGAGCCAAAGTTACAGTGCATAGCCTGCATCCCCCACTAGAGGTCCTTGTGGGAAGTCTCCCCTGGAAAACCTTAGATAAAGGTCACAGATGTGCCATATATGGGAGTTGTAGAATCTGCCAGGGTTACCTGCACACACATTATAGATGATCCCTTCACCATTTGACATTTGATAGAGTGCTAGCCTTTTCTGTTAATTACCTCCTTCCCTTTTTCCCAGGTGGGTTTTTACTTCAATCTGTGCAGTCTATGGCCACGGAGAACTTCAGGGAAATGTGTTATGACATAGCAATGTTGCATGGATGGTGGCTTACTCTTCTGGGGTTTGTGGAAATCAAATATGCTGCCTTATATGTTGCAGCATTGTATTGAGAAAATAGTCCAAGATTCTTGACACTGAGGCCTACGACACCCCCAGTATGTCCTCTGTGG